>NC_059217.1:48126314-48138814 GCF_020615455.1 Coregonus clupeaformis
TCTGCCTACGGCGACCTTTCTCAATAGCAAGGCTATGCTCACTGAGTCTGTACATAGTCAAAGATTTCCTTAATTTTGGGTCAGTCACAGTGGTCAGGTATTCTGCCACTGTGTACTCTCTGTTTAGGACCAAATAGCATTCTAGTTTGCTCTGTGTTTTGGTTAGTTCTTTCCAATGTGTCAAGTAATTCTCTTTTTGTTTTCTCATAATCTGGTTGGGTCTAATTGTGTTGCTGTCCTGGGGCTCTGTGAGGCCTGTCACTCTCGATCTCTCTTGGTCTCTCTCTCTCTGTAATGAGATATTGTGACATAGACAAAGAGCCAACATCAAGATAACCTGGGGACCAGTCTGTTTGTGCTATCGTTCCACTCCTTGGCATGACAGGAGCGCAGAGAGAGAGAGAGAGAGAGAGACAGAGACAGAGAGAGAGAGAGAGAGAGAGAGAGAGAGAGAGAGAGAGAGAGAGAGAGAGAGAGAGAGAGAGAGAGAGAGAGAGAGAGAGAGAGAGAGAGAGAGAGAGAGAGAGAGAGAGAGAGAGAGAGAGAGAGAGAGAGAGAGAGAGAGAGAGAGAGAGAGAGAGAGAGAGAGAGAGAGAGAGAGAGAGAGAGAGAGAGCTCAAAGACATTGCTCCTGCATTTTTCAGCATGTTTTTACAAAAAATATAGATTTAGAGTTAGATAAACTTTGATTTTTGGCAGGGACATATACAGGATGCTACCCTCCACAACATAACCATAACTCCAAACCTTCAACCTGATTTTGGACGGAATTACCTGGAATTATCTGGAAGGCTTTCTACTACCAAGGTTGACTATTCCCAAGCTATGCAGCAAATGCTCTGGCAAACAAACAGAAACCTGATAACACCATCCAACCTGGAACTGAGTGAGTAATGTTTAGTCTGAAGCTATTTTTTACTTTCAAAAACCAAGAAAAATACATTACAATGATATATTTTACTTTATAAGGACTGAATGCTAAGGCTACCAAGCTTGCTGATGTGTGAAGTGAGAGGTGTCAAAGCCCTTGAGCCCAACAATGGCAGGAGAGTCGCACAGTCTACCCCAACCAAATGGAGAGGCCTTAGAAGCACCCTTCCGCTGTTCAGAGGTAATTAAAATACAGTACCCTCTGTATGTAAAGAATGATAAGACATGAAAAGAGTACAACATGAAGCTCCTTATGAGAAATCAAGAGACACCTTTTGCTGACTTTTATAAAAATGGGAACATAAGCAACCTTATCTTCCACACAGACCATCCCCTGGCATGGCACAGTGCTATACTAGCACACTACCCCTCTGTTAACAGTGCTATATTAACACACTACCCCTCTGTTAAGGGGGGGTGTTAGCAATGGGTGGAAACTCAGGATACTGGACAACGAGGACTCTGAGTCAGCTAATATAAACCTCTATAAATCTGGAACAGTATCGGTACAGGGCAAACCCAAACAGTTCCAGCTGGACTTTCACCTAATCAAAGAGGGAGCGCAGCAGGAGAAGATACCCCCAACCCGAGCGTGTCAGACCAGACCTCTTCATTAAATAACCCCACAGACGAGCAACCCCAAGCAGAAAGTCAACTTCCCAGCACAGAGTACTACTCCCTCATTGAAATGAAGGATAAATTCCCCCAGCTGGAGGTAAGGCAGGTGGAGCTGGAACAGCAGGTGAACACACTCCAGTCAGCACAGACCCAGTCAACAGTCCAGCTCAACAACACTCCCTCAACCAGACCTGGAGAGCTGGAGGTGGAGAGAGACATGTCTGCACTCTGGACTGTGGTGAGACAACATCAACAGGAGAAAGAGCAGGAGCAGGAGAAGAACAGAGCACTAGAGGAGAGGATCAGAGTGCTGGAGGAGAAGGTGAGAACGATGACGGGTGACAGAGAACAACCCATTAGAGAGCTGGCCAACCCGGCAGAGAAGCCAGCAGAACAGCCCACCTCAGATCCTGACCAAAGTCTCAACACCACAGCAGAACAGTCCACCCCAGACCCTGACCATAGCCTCGACATCACAGCCAGACAAACAAATGAAGAACCCCAAGCCCTGGGGACCCCAACCCCTCTGAGCACCCCCCTGTCAGCCACCCTGATAGCCCTCCTGACGACCCCCCCACACCCACTGAGGACATACACAACCAACAGATTGTACTCTTTATGGACTGAAACGGGAAATACATACAAGAAAATAAACTTTTTTCCAAACACACAGTGTCTAAACTCTGGTGTCCAAACACCCAGCGCGCCCTAGACCTTCTGTCTGAGGACCAACTAGGATCACCCAGCCACATCATAATACACACAGGCACAAACGACCTGAGAACACAGCAGGAAAGGGTGGCCACATCACTCAAGGGAGTGATAGAAAAGCTTCTTCTACTTTCCCCAAGTGGTTATCTCAACCCTGCTACCACGAAAATTATTCCACCCTGCTACCATACAGCAGGTAAACGCAAGTATTTCCTGTGACTGTGCCTCAAAACCAAATGTCTACCTGGCCCACCACTCCACCCTGGACTTGAACAGCCTTTACAACCAGGTCCACCTATACAAGGCAGCAGTGCCCAACTTCGCCCGGACACTGAAGGATATCGCCCTCAACTGCAAACCCAACACCTCACACAGGAGCAACCGATCAACAGACACCCTGCCCAGACCAGCGAGACACTCTCCCAGACCTGCGGGACCCCCCCCCGGACCTACACAAAGAAGACCCCCGCCGAGAAGACCTACATCCAGACCACAGCACCACCAGTTACATCCACACGCCCACCCCCACCCCAACCAATGAACACCCCCCCAAGTCAACCTGGTTGCCCTCTAGGTTACAGAGAGCTGGTAGTCCCATCTACCAAACTACCAGTTGTGAATCAGGGAAGAGACTCAGTGGATGTGCTAATTTGGTATAGAGCAGACCTAACTCACTCTATTAAATTAATCAAAACAGGAACATTTTACATTTGGCTAGAAATTCAAAAGGAAATGATCTCAACAGAGAAAAATGTCCTCCTGTGTGCTACCTATATCCCCCCACTAGAATCCCCATACTTTAATGAAGACAGCTTCTCCATCCTAGAGGGGGAAATCAATCATTTCCAGACCCAGGGACATGTACTAGTCTGTGGCGACCTAAATGCCAGAATAGGAAAATAACCTGACACCCTCAGCACACAGGGGGACAAACACCTACCTGGAGGTGACAGCATTCCCTCCCCCATGTGCCCCCCTAGGCACAACTACGACAACATAACCAACAAAAACGAGTCACAACTCCTGCAGCTCTGTCGCACGCTGGGTAGGTACATAGTCAATGGTAGGCTTCGAGGGGACTCCTATGGTAGGTACACCTATAGCTCATCCTTGGCAGTAGTACTGTAGATTACTTTATCACTGACCTCAACCCAGAGTCTCTCAGAGCATTCACAGTCAGCCCACTGACACACCTATCAGACCACAACAAAATCACAGTCTACTTGAACAGAGCAATACTCAATCATGAGGCATCAAAGCCAAAGGAACTGAATAATATTAAGAAATGCTATAGATGGAAGGAAAGTAGTGTCGGAACCTAACAAAAAACTATTAGGCAACAACAAATTCAATCCCTTTTAGACAGCTTCCTGGACAAAACGTTCCACTGTAATAGTGAAGGTGTAAACTTGGCAGTAGAAAACCTAAACAGTATATTTGACCTCTCAGCTTCCCTATCAAATCTAAAAATCTCTGACAGTAAACCGAAGAAAATCCTCAATGAAATGATAAAATATACAGACCACAAATTCCAATATTATATACTTATAATAGGCTATACTTAAACTCTTAACTTAACATCATCCTTAGCTCTGGCATCTTCCCCAATATTTGGAGCCAAGGACTGATCACCCCAATCCACAAAAGTGGAGACAAATTTGACCCCAATAACTACCGTGGGATATGCATCAACAGCAACCTTGGGAAAATCCTCTGCATTATCATTAACAGCAGACTAGTTCATTTCCTCAGTGAAAACAATGTACTGAGTAAATGTCAAATTGGCTTTTTACCAAATTACTGTACGACAGACCACGTATTCACCCTGCACACCCTAATTGACCAACAAACAAAACAAAATAAAGGCAAAGTCTTCTCATGCTTTGTTGATTTCAAAAAAGCTTTTGACTCAATTTGGCATGAGGGTCTGCTATACAAATTGATGGAAAGTGGGGTTGGGGGAAAAACATACGACATTATAAAATCCATGTACACAAACAACAAGTGTGCGGTTAAAATTGGCAAAAAACTCACACATTTCTTTCCACAGGGCCGTGGGGTGAGACAGGGATGCAGTTCAAGCCCCACCCTCTTCAACATATATATCAACAAATTGGCGAGGGCACTAGAACAGTCTGCACCACCCGGCCTCACCCTACTAGAATCTGAAGTCAAATGTCTACTGTTTTCTGATGATCTGGTGCTTCTGTCACTAACCAAGGAGGATCTACAGCAACACCTAGATCTTCTGCACAGATTCTGTCAGACCCGGGCCCTGACAGTAAATCTCAGTAAGACAAAAATAATGGTGTTACAAAAAAGGTCCAGTTGCCAGGACCACAAATACAAACTCCATCTAGACACCGTTGCCCTAGAGCACACAAAAAACTATACATACCTCGGCCTAAACATCAGCGCCACAGGTAACTTCCACAAAGCTGTGAACGATCTGAGAGACAAGGCAAGAAGGGCCTTCTATGCCATCAAAAGCAACATAAAATTCGACATACCAATTAGGATCTGGCAATAAATACTTGAATCATTTATATAACCCATTGCCCTTTATGGTTGTGAGGTCTGGGGTCCGCTCACCAACCAAGAATTCACAAAATGGGACAAACACCAAATTGAGACTCTGCATGCAGAATTCTGCAAAAATATCCTCTGTGTACAACGAAAAACACAAAAAAATGCATGCAGAGCAGAATTAGGCCGATACCTGCTAATTATCAAAATCTAGAAAAGAGCCGTTAAATTCTGTAACCACTTAAAAGGAAGCGATTCCCAAACCTTCCATAACAAAGCCATCACCTACAGAGAGATGAACCTGGAGAAGAGTCCCCTAAGCAAGCTGGGCCTGGGGCTCTGTTCACAAACACAAACAGACCCCACAGAACCCCAGGACAACAACAACAACAACAACAACAACACAATTAGACCAAACCAAATCATGAGAAAACAAAAAGAGAATTACTTGACACATTGGAAAGAATTTACAAAAAAACTGCACAAACTAAAATGCTATTTGGCCCTAAACAGAGAGTACACAGTGGCAGAATACCTGACCAATGTGACTGACCCAAACTTAAGGAAAGCTTTGACTATGTACAGACTCAGTGAGCATAGCCTTGCTATTGAGAACGGCCGCGGAGGCAGACCTGGCTCTCAAGAGAAGACAGGCTGCCCACAAAATTAGGTGGAAACTGAGCTGCACTTCCTAACTTCCTGCCAATTGTATGACCATATTAGAGACATATTTTCCTCAGATTACACAGACCCACAAAGAATTCGAAAACAAACCCAATTTTGATAAACTCCCATATCTACTGGGTGAAATACCACAGTGTGCCATCACAGCTGCAAGATTTGTGACCTGTTGCCACAATATATTTTTTTTCCCATTTATACTTTAACTATTTGCACAACACTGTATATATACATAATATGACATTTGAAATGTCTTTATTCTTTTGGAACTTCTGTGTGTAATGTTTACTGTTAATATTTATTGTTTATTTCACTTTTCTTTACTATCTACTTCACTTGCTTTGGCGATGTTAACACACGTTTCCCATGCCAATAAAGCCCTGAAATTGAATTGAGAGAGAGCGAGAGAGAGAGAGAGAGAGAGAGAGAGAGAGAGAGAGAGAGAGAGAGAGAGAGAGAGAGAGAGAGAGAGAGAGAGGGAGAGAGGGAGAGAGGGGGAGAGGGGGAGAGAGGGGGAGAGGAGAGAGAGAGAGAGAGAGAGAGAGAGAGAGAGAGAGAGAGAGAGAGAGAGAGAGAGAGAGAGAGAGAGAGAGAGAGAGAGAGAGAGAGAGAGAGAGAGAGAGAGAGAGAGAGAGAGAGAGAGAGAGAGAGAGAGAGTTCCCTTTAATGAAGGTGTGATGTTGTTTAAGAACAGAGCAGAACGGCTCCTGAATGAATCCACATTTTAATCCCATTAACACAGAGACTAAGCATGCGTCCCAAATGGCACCCTATTCCCTATCTAGTGCACTCTGCTTTAGATCAACGTCCTAAAACAAAGGGAATAAGGTTCCATTTGGGAAGCAGCCAAAACCAAAATGGCCGCTCTTTATGTTAATAGCATGGTTGATGCCTGCAGGCGGTTTGTAGGAGACTTTTGGAGGGCACTGTACCGACTAATAATGAGATTTAACAACGGAAGGAAGTCATTTTCTTTCCTCATTTGGCAATAAGGCTTCTCATAGGATCCAACCGTGTTCATTTGTTGATTTGATTTGGTGTCGCTTCCATTTCTCTCTTAGGGGGTTTGTCTTGATGAATATTTAACATATTAGCCTGTTTATTATATTCAGACAAATTAGGACAAAAAAATAATAATAATCTGGGCATCTATTTGTGCATATGAATTGAATGTGGTGATTGGGCAGAGGGCAGTTATGTTTTTGGTTTGAGATCCAGCCATGGAGTTGATGTATTAGTGGTTAGCCACAACCCACATGATGTCATAGGTCAGCGGTCCATACACAGCGTACTGACTTGGCCTACATGTTCTGGTCTGTCTAGCAGAGCCCATCATCAGCTCTGGTAACACACAACAGGGGTTCCACTTGGAGGAACTCTGATCTCCTGTCAGAAACCAGGCTCTCTCCCTCTGCCCTCCACATCTACTGATCACTTCTTCTTCTCTCTCCCTCTGCCCTCCACATCTACTGATCACTTCTTCTTCTCTCTCCCTCTGCCCTCCACATCTACTGATCACTTCTTCTTCTCTCTCTCCCTCTGCCCTCCACATCTACTGATCACTTCTTCTTCTTCTCTCTCCCTCTGCCCTCTGCCCTCCACATCTACTGATCACTTCTTCTTCTTCTCTCTCCCTCTGCCCTCCACATCTACTGATCACTTCTTCTTCTCTCTCTCCCTCTGCCCTCCACATCTACTGATCACTTCTTCGTCTCTCTCCCTCTGCCCTCCACATCTACTGATCACTTCTTCTTCTTCTTCTCTCTCTCCCTCTGCCCTCCACATCTACTGATCACTTCTTCTTCTTCTTCTCTCTCTCCCTCTGCCCTCCACATCTACTGATCACTTCTTCTTCTTCTCTCTCCCTCTGCCCTCCACATCTACTGATCACTTCTTCTTCTCTCTCTCCCTCTGCCCTCCACATCTACTGATCACTTCTTCTTCTTCTCTCTCCCTCTGCCCTCCACATCTACTGATCTCTTCTTCTTCTCTCTCCCTCTGCCCTCCACATCTACTGATCACTTCTTCTTCTCTCTCTCCCTCTGCCCTCCACATCTACTGATCACTTCTTCTTCTTCTTCTCTCTCTCCCTCTGCCCTCCACATCTACTGATCACTTATTCTTCTTCTTCTCTCTCTCCCTCTGCCCTCCACATCTACTGATCACTTCTTCTTCTCTCTCTCTCTTCCTCTGCACTCCACATCTACTGATCACTTCTTCTTCTTCTCTCCCTCTGCCCTCCACATCTACTGATCACTTCTTCTTCTCTCTCTCTCTTCCTCTGCACTCCACATCTACTGATCACTTCTTCTTCTTCTCTCCCTCTGCCCTCCACATCTACTGATCACTTCTTCTTCTCTCTCTCTCTCCCTCTGCACTCCACATCTACTGATCACTTCTTCTTCTCTCTCTCCCTCTGCCCTCCACATCTACTGATCACTTCTTCTTCTCTCTCTCCCTCTGCCCTCCACATCTACTGATCACTTCTTCTTCTTCTCTCTCCCTCTGCCCTCCACATCTACTGATCTCTTCTTCTTCTCTCTCCCTCTGCCCTCCACATCTACTGATCACTTCTTCTTCTCTCTCTCCCTCTGCCCTCCACATCTACTGATCACTTCTTCTTCTTCTTCTCTCTCTCCCTCTGCCCTCCACATCTACTGATCACTTCTTCTTCTTCTTCTCTCTCTCCCTCTGCCCTCCACATCTACTGATCACTTCTTCTTCTCTCTCTCTCTTCCTCTGCACTCCACATCTACTGATCACTTCTTCTTCTCTCCCTCTGCCCTCCACATCTACTGATCACTTCTTCTTCTCTCTCTCTCTTCCTCTGCACTCCACATCTACTGATCACTTCTTCTTCTTCTCTCCCTCTGCCCTCCACATCTACTGATCACTTCTTCTTCTCTCTCTCTCTCCCTCTGCACTCCACATCTACTGATCACTTCTTCTTCTCTCTCTCCCTCTGCCCTCCACATCTACTGATCACTTCTTCTTCTCTCTCCCTCTGCCCTCCACATCTACTGATCACTTCTTCTTCTCTCTCTCCCTCTGCCCTCCACATCTACTGATCACTTCTTCTTCTCTCTCCCTCTGCCCTCCACATCTACTGATCACTTCTTCTTCTTCTTCTCTCTCTCCCTCTGCCCTCCACATCTACTGATCACTTCTTCTTCTTCTCTCTCCCTCTGCCCTCCACATCTACTGATCACTTCTTCTTCTCTCTCTCCCTCTGCCCTCCACATCTACTGATCACTTCTTCTTCTTCTCTCTCCCTCTGCCCTCCACATCTACTGATCACTTATTCTTCTTCTCTCTCCCTCTGCCCTCCACATCTACTGATCACTTCTTCTTCTTCTCTCTCCCTCTGCCCTCCACATCTACTGATATCTTCTTCTTCTCTCTCCCTCTGCCCTCCACACAGGGCCGGCTCTAGCCTTTTGGGGGGTCCCCTCTTGACGGCGGAGAGAAAAATAATATGTTTCAAAGTTCGTTTCCTGCAATTCTACACATTTTTCCATGAGGTGGAGAGAACATTAAGCAATTTTATAACAAATTAGTAAGATGGCTAAGAAAGCGACCAAGATGACGTTGGCTAAGCCAGGTTCAGCGGCAGTATTAAGGGAGGAAATATCCTCCCTGCTCCAGAAACAGGCAATCCTGGTTCAGAAAAGGGACGGTAGTTTACGTCCCTTTCTAGACATGCGTGCCATGAACAAACATCTCAGATTTGTCAAATTCAAGATGCTCACAAATCAGCGGCTAATACGGTCTGTGCGTCCCAGCAATTGGTTCACCACTATCGTCCTAAAGGATTAGTATTTTCATGTGCCCATGTACCCGAATCACAGAAAGTTCCTGAGATTCCATTACAAGGCAATAGCGTATGAGTTTTTGGTACTTCCGTTGGGCTTGTCCTGCTCGCCTCGCATCTTTTAGAAGGTGGTGGAGGCAGCTCTGGCACCCATGGGGGGCTGAGGATGTTTGCCTATCTGGATAAATGGCTGATAGCAGCAGGGTACAAGCAGTTACAAACATCCAGGCTGGTGTCCCATGTTCAATCTCTAGGTTTTATTGTAAAAAAAAAAAAAAAAGAGCTGTCTAACCCCATTGCAGCGCATTCTATTCCTGGGTCTCGAGTTAGACTCGTGGGTAAATCGTGCTTTTCTATCCCTGGAGAGGGTGTCTGGGTTCCAGCTCTGCTTGGCCCAATTTTGGTTGGGCACACAGTACTTTTTCGCCAGTTCCTGCGCCTTATGTGGATAATGGCTTTTACGATAGTGGTCATCATTCCCCTGGGACTATTATTGATTCCAGCTCTGGAACAGCTAGCCACGCCCTTGGATGCATCTCGCCACCTAAACTGGCCCAGTGGAGGGACCCCTGGCTGCTGTCACAAGGGGTTCTCATGGGCCAGGTGGTCTCCTGCAAGGTGGTCACAAGGGTGGGGGCGCACTGTGCGAGGGTTACTCAATTCGGGGATTATGGACGGTGTTACAGAGTGCCTGGCATCCCTCCCTCCCTCCCTGCCTCCCTCCCTCCCTCCCTCCCTCCCTCCCTCCCTCCCTGCCTGCCTGCCTGCCTGCCTACCTGCCTGCCTGCCTGCCTGCCTGCCTGCCTGCCTGCCTGCCTGCCTCCCTCCCTCCCTCCCTCCCTCCCTCCCTCTCCTCTCCTCTCCTCTCCTCTCCTCTCCTCTCCTCTCCTCTCCTCTCCTCTCCTCTCCTCTCCCTCCCTCCCATCCTCTAATATAAAATAGTATAAGTGGCAAACGTTTGAGCTCTTGTGCCAAGATAAAGGACTTGTTCCTTTTCAGTGCTCTGTGAGGAACATCCTTATGTTCCCACAGGAGCTTTTCGAGCATAGATGCGCATTCTCCACGATAAAAGTGTACATAGCCGCTATCTCAGCGTGTCATCTGGGGATTGACAGAGCCTCACCAGGGGGCTCACCGCCTGGTGGTGCGGTTCCTGAAAGGTGTACATTGTCTCAGACCGGTATCTAAACCTATTGCACCCACATGGGACTTGGCGCTGATTTTGGAGTGGCTGTGTGCGGCCTGCTTTGAGTCTCTGGAGTTGGTGTATCTGAAGATCAAACCGGGGAGACAGCTTCCTGGACTCCACACGGGCGAAAGACCGGGGCCGTTCTACACCTGCAGTTGGCCTGATGTTAAGACCTGACCTGCCTCCAGGTGCGGCGATAGCGACTGATGTGAGCCTGGACCGACGGGACCGACACCTCCTCTTGCTCGGGGAATAGGGAGGGTTGGTACCCGTAATGGCACTGGAAGGGGGACAGGCCGGTGGACGAGCAGAGAAGGGTGTTGTGGGCGTACTCCGCACATGCCAGTCACTGACTCCACGTAGCTGGGTTGCTGGAGGCGTAGCACCTCAGCACCCCCTCCAGATCCTGGTTGACGCGCTCCGTCTGCCCGTTTGACTAGGGATGCTGCACCACCCACTTAGCCGTCTCCCAGGCCGACGGGAGTTTGGGAAGGGGAATGAAGTGGGCAGCCTTCGAGAACCGGTCCACAACGACCAGAATGACTGTGTATCCATCAGAGGGGGGTAGGGCGGAAATTAAATCCAGCGAGATGTGAGACCAGGGGCACTTGGGGATAGCCAGGGGTCGGAGCAGCCCTGCCGCGGGCTGACGTGAGCTCTTCGTGTGTGCACACACCGGGCAAGCAGCCACGAAGGCGCACGTATGCCCCTCAGCTGATGGCCAACGCTGTGTACTACTCCCTTCACAGAACAGCACAAACTGGCTCTAACGAGAATAGAAAGAGGAGTGGGAGGCTCCTGTGCACAACTGAGCAAGAGGACAAATACATTAGAGTGTCTAGTTTGAGAAACAGGCGTCTCACAGGTCCTCAACGGGCAGCTTCATTAAATAGTACCCGCAAAACACCAGTCTCAACGTCAACAGTGAAGAGGTGACTCCCAGATGACCTCCTACGCAGGAACTCTAACGTCCTGGCGCCCCCCCCCCCGGATGGCTGGTGAGGTCGGACGCGTGCGCCCACTGAATCAGTCACGACCGTGCAGCCTTGGTTACGTACATCCTCCCCGATGGACCTCCGCCTGGATCGGGCTCCCGCCGTAGCGCTGCTCTGACCAGCCTATCGATTCCCCACGAAACTGGTGCAGCAATCAGGGCGTTGGGGACAATGGGGTCGTCCCACTCCACCAGGTCCACGGGGTCAAACCGCCGGGAGAGCGCGTCAGGATTGGTGTTCTTCGACCCCGGACAGTATGAGATGGTGAACCGGAACCTGGTGAAGAATAACGCCCACCTGGCCTGGCGCGAGTTGAGCCTCTTGGCCCCCTGAATGTAGGCTAAGTTATTGTGGTCAGTCTATACAACGATTGGATGGGCGGCCCCCTCTAGCCAATGCCTCCACTCCCCCAGGGCGAGCTTGACTGCTAGCAGCTCATGGTTCCCCAAGTCGTAATTCCGCTCCGCCAGGGACAGCCGACGGGAGAAAAACACGCAGGCGTGAGTCTTACCATCCGTGAGGAACTGCTGGGACAGGATTGCTGCCACCGCAATGTCTGAATCATCCACCTCCACAATGAACGGCAGGGACGGATCAGGATTAAGCATCAAATGCGTTCCCCGCTTCCGGGGTCCAGGTGAAGGAGCGTACGCTCGTCTGGGTGAGGGCTGTCAGGGGAGCGGCAAGGGAGCTAAAATTGCGAATAAATCGGCTATAAAATTAGCGAACCCTAAAAACCGTTGTAGTTGTTTGAGGGAGGAGGGCTGGGGGCTGGGGCCAATCCAGTACCGCGCTGATCTTGGCTGGGTCCATCCTTAGGTCCACCTGGTGACGATGAACCCCAGGAAGGAGACTGTCTCTGTGTGGAGCACACACTTCTCCGCCTTGACGTAGAGCTGGTGACGAAGAAGGCGTTGGAGGACCTGCCGAACGTGCTGCTGGTGTTCCCTCATGTCCTTCGAAAATATTAGGATGTCATCCAAATACACAAAGACGCTGTAGTTGAGGAGGTCCCGGAGCACGTCATTGACCAACACCT
>NC_059217.1:48143814-48181314 GCF_020615455.1 Coregonus clupeaformis
TCTATAGGGTTAGAGGTGGAAACCAGGGGTCTCATTCTATAGGGTTAGGGTTAGAGGTGGAAACCAGAGGTCTCATTCTATAGAGTTAGGGTTAGAGGTGGAAACCAGAGGTCTCATTCTATAGGGTTAGGGTTAGAGGTGGAAACCAGAGGTCTCATTCTATAGGGTTAGGGTTACAGGTGGAAACCAGGGGTCTCATTCTATAGGGTTAGGGTTAGAGGTGGAAACCAGAGGTCTCATTCTATAGGGTTAGGGTTAGAGGTGGAAACCAGAGGTCTCATTCTATAGGGTTAGAGGTGGAAACCAGGGGTCTCATTCTATAGGGTTAGGGTTACAGGTGGAAACCAGAGGTCTCATTCTATAGGGTTAGAGGTGGAAACCAGAGGTCTCATTCTATAGGGTTAGGGTTAGAGGTGGAAACCAGAGGTCTCATTCTATAGGGTTAGGGTTAGAGGTGGAAACCAGGGGTCTCATTCTATAGGGTTAGGGTTAGAGGTTGAAACCAGAGGTCTCATTCTATAGGGTTAGGGTTAGAGGTGGAAACCAGAGGTCTCATTCTATAGGGTTAGGGTTAGAGGTGGAAACCAGGGGTCTCATTCTATAGGGTTAGAGGTGGAAACCAGGGGTCTCATTCTATAGGGTTAGGGTTAGAGGTGAAACCAGAGGTCTCATTCTATAGGGTTAGGGTTAGAGGTGGAAACCAGAGGTCTCATTCTATAGGGTTAGGGTTAGAGGTGGAAACCAGAGGTCTCATTCTATAGGGTTAGGGTTAGAGGTGGAAACCAGAGGTCTCATTCTATAGGGTTAGGGTTAGAGGTGGAAACCAGAGGTCTCATTCTATAGGGTTAGGGTTAGAGGTGGAAACCAGAGGTCTCATTCTATAGGGTTAGGGTTAGAGGTGGAAACCAGGTTCTCATTCTATAGGGTTAGGGTTACAGGTTGAAACCAGAGGTCTCATTCTATAGGGTTAGAGGTGGAATCCAGGGGTGTCATTCTATAGGGTTAGGGTTACAGGTGGAAACCAGAGGTCTCATTCTATAGGGTTAGGGTTAGAGGTGGAAACCAGAGGTCTCATTCTATAGGGTTAGAGGTGGAAACCAGGGGTCTCATTCTATAGGGTTAGGGTTACAGGTGGAAACCAGAGGTCTCATTCTATAGGGTTAGAGGTGGAAACCAGGGGTCTCATTCTATAGGGTTAGGGTTAGAGGTGGAAACCAGAGGTCTCATTCTATAGGGTTAGGGTTAGAGGTGGAAACCAGAGGTCTCATTCTATAGGGTTAGGGTTAGAGGTCAAAACCAGAGGTCTCATTCTATAGGGTTAGGGTTACAGGTGGAAACCAGAGGTCTCATTCTATAGGGTTAGAGGTGGAAATCAGAGGTCTCATTCTATAGGGTTAGGGTTAGAGGTGGACACCAGAGGTCTCATTCTATAGGGTTAGGGTTACAGGTGGAAACCAGGGGTCTCATTCTATAGGGTTAGGGTTAGAGGTGGAAACCAGAGGTCTCATTCTATAGGGTTAGGGTTAGAGGTGGAAACCAGGGGTCTCATTCTATAGGGTTAGAGGTGGAAACCAGGGGTCTCATTCTATAGGGTTAGGGTTAGAGGTGGAAACCAGAGGTCTCATTCTATAGGGTTAGGGTTAGAGGTGGAAACCAGAGGTCTCATTCTATAGGGTTAGGGTTAGAGGTGGAAACCAGAGGTCTCATTCTATAGGGTTAGGGTTAGAGTTGGAAACCAGAGGTCTCATTCTATAGGGTTAGAGGTGGAAACGAGGGGTCTCATTCTATAGGGTTAGGGTTAGAGGTGGAAACCAGAGGTCTCATTCTATAGGGTTAGAGGTGGAAACCAGAGGTCTCATTCTATAGGGTTAGGGTTAGAGGTGGAAACCAGAGGTCTCATTCTATAGGGTTAGGGTTAGAGGTGGAAACCAGAGGTCTCATTCTATAGGGTTAGGGTTAGAGGTGGAAACCAGAGGTCTCATTCTATAGGGTTAGGGTTAGAGGTGGAAACCAGAGGTCTCATTCTATAGGGTTAGGGTTAGAGGTGGAAACCAGAGGTCTCATTCTATAGGGTTAGGGTTAGAGGTGGAAACCAGGGGTCTCATTCTATAGGGTTAGGGTTAGAGGTGGAAACCAGGGGTCTCATTCTATAGGTTTAGAGGTGGAAACCAGAGGTCTCATTCTATAGGGTTAGGGTTAGAGGTGGAAACCAGAGGTCTCATTCTATAGGGTTAGGGTTAGAGGTGGAAACCAGAGGTCTCATTCTATAGGGTTAGGGTTAGAGGTGGAAACCAGAGGTCTCATTCTATAGGGTTAGAGGTGGAAACGAGGGGTCTCATTCTATAGGGTTAGGGTTAGAGGTGGAAACCAGAGGTCTCATTCTATAGGGTTAGGGTTAGAGGTCGAAACCAGAGGTCTCATTCTATAGGGTTAGGGTTACAGGTGGCAACCAGAGGTCTCATTCTATAGGGTTAGAGGTTGAAACCAGGGGTCTCATTCTATAGGGTTAGGGTTACAGGTGGAAACCAGAGGTCTCATTCTATAGGGTTAGAGGTGGAAACCAGAGGTCTCATTCTATAGGGGTTAGGGTTAGAGGTGGAAACCAGAGGTCTCATTCTATAGGGTTAGGGTTAGAGGTGGAAACCAGAGGTCTCATTCTATAGGGTTAGAGTTACAGGTGGAAACCAGAGGTCTCATTCTATAGGGTTAGGGTTACAGGTGGAAACCAGAGGTCTCATTCTATAGGGTTAGGGTTAGAGGTGGAAACCAGAGGTCTCATTCTATAGGGTTAGGGTTAGAGGTGGAAACCAGAGGTCTCATTCTATAGGGTTAGGGTTAGAGGTGGAATCCAGAGGTCTCATTCTATAGGGTTAGGGTTAGAGGTGGAAACCAGAGGTCTCATTCTATAGGGTTAGAGGTGGAAACCAGGGGTCTCATTCTATAGGGTTAGGGTTAGAGGTGGAAACCAGAGGTCTCATTCTATAGGGTTAGGGTTAGAGGTGGAAACCAGAGGTCTCATTCTATAGGGTTAGGGTTACAGGTGGAAACCAGGGGTCTCATTCTATAGGGTTAGGGTTAGAGGTGGAAACCAGATGTCTCATTCTATAGGGTTAGGGTTAGAGGTGGAAACCAGAGGTCTCATTCTATAGGGTTAGGGTTAGAGGTGGAAACCAGAGGTCTCATTCTATAGGGTTAGGGTTAGAGGTGGAAACCAGAGGTCTCATTCTATAGGGTTAGGGTTAGAGTTGGAAACCAGAGGTCTCATTCTATAGGGTTAGAGGTGGAAACGAGGGGTCTCATTCTATAGGGTTAGGGTTAGAGGTGGAAACCAGAGGTCTCATTCTATAGGGTTAGAGGTGGAAACCAGAGGTCTCATTCTATAGGGTTAGGGTTAGAGGTGGAAACCAGAGGTCTCATTCTATAGGGTTAGGGTTAGAGGTGGAAACCAGAGGTCTCATTCTATAGGGTTAGGGTTAGAGGTGGAAACCAGAGGTCTCATTCTATAGGGTTAGGGTTAGAGGTGGAAACCAGAGGTCTCATTCTATAGGGTTAGGGTTAGAGGTGGAAACCAGAGGTCTCATTCTATAGGGTTAGGGTTAGAGGTGGAAACCAGGGGTCTCATTCTATAGGGTTAGGGTTAGAGGTGGAAACCAGGGGTCTCATTCTATAGGTTTAGAGGTGGAAACCAGAGGTCTCATTCTATAGGGTTAGGGTTAGAGGTGGAAACCAGAGGTCTCATTCTATAGGGTTAGGGTTAGAGGTGGAAACCAGAGGTCTCATTCTATAGGGTTAGGGTTAGAGGTGGAAACCAGAGGTCTCATTCTATAGGGTTAGAGGTGGAAACGAGAGGTCTCATTCTATAGGGTTAGGGTTAGAGGTGGAAACCAGAGGTCTCATTCTATAGGGTTAGGGTTAGAGGTCGAAACCAGAGGTCTCATTCTATAGGGTTAGGGTTACAGGTGGCAACCAGAGGTCTCATTCTATAGGGTTAGAGGTTGAAACCAGGGGTCTCATTCTATAGGGTTAGGGTTACAGGTGGAAACCAGAGGTCTCATTCTATAGGGTTAGAGGTGGAAACCAGAGGTCTCATTCTATAGGGTTAGGGTTAGAGGTGGAAACCAGAGGTCTCATTCTATAGGGTTAGGGTTAGAGGTGGAAACCAGAGGTCTCATTCTATAGGGTTAGAGTTACAGGTGGAAACCAGAGGTCTCATTCTATAGGGTTAGGGTTACAGGTGGAAACCAGAGGTCTCATTCTATAGGGTTAGGGTTAGAGGTGGAAACCAGAGGTCTCATTCTATAGGGTTAGGGTTAGAGGTGGAAACCAGAGGTCTCATTCTATAGGGTTAGGGTTAGAGGTGGAATCCAGAGGTCTCATTCTATAGGGTTAGGGTTAGAGGTGGAAACCAGAGGTCTCATTCTATAGGGTTAGAGGTGGAAACCAGGGGTCTCATTCTATAGGGTTAGGGTTAGAGGTGGAAACCAGAGGTCTCATTCTATAGGGTTAGGGTTAGAGGTGGAAACCAGAGGTCTCATTCTATAGGGTTAGGGTTACAGGTGGAAACCAGGGGTCTCATTCTATAGGGTTAGGGTTAGAGGTGGAAACCAGATGTCTCATTCTATAGGGTTAGGGTTACAGGTGGAAACCAGAGGTCTCATTCTATAGGGTTAGGGTTACAGGTGGAAACCAGAGGTCTCATTCTATAGGGTTAGAGGTGGAAACCAGAGGTCTCATTCTATAGGGTTAGGGTTACAGGTGGAAACCAGAGGTCTCATTCTATAGGGTTAGGGTTAGAGGTGGAAACCAGAGGTCTCATTCTATAGGGTTAGGGTTAGAGGTGGAAACCAGATGTCTCATTCTATAGGGTTAGGGTTACAGGTGGAAACCAGAGGTCTCATTCTATAGGGTTAGAGGTGGAAACCAGGGGTCTCATTCTATAGGGTTAGGGTTACAGGTGGAAACCAGAGGTCTCATTCTATAGGGTTAGGGGTGGAAACCAGAGGTCTCATTCTATAGGGTTAGGGTTAGAGGTGGAAACCAGAGGTCTCATTCTATAGGGATAGGGTTACAGGTGGAAACCAGAGGTCTCATTCTATAGGGTTAGGGTTACAGGTGGAAACCAGGGGTCTCATTCTATAGGGTTAGGGTTAGAGGTAGAAACCAGAGGTCTCATTCTATAGGATTAGGGTTAGAGGTGGAAACCAGAGGTCTCATTCTATAGGGTTAGGGTTAGAGGTGGAAACCAGAGGTCTCATTCTACAGGGTTAGGGTTACAGGTGGAAACCAGAGGTCTCATTCTATAGGGTTAGGGTTAGAGGTGGAAACCAGGGGTCTCATTCTATAGGGTTAGGGTTAGAGGTGGAAACCAGAGGTCTCATTCTATAGGGTTAGGGTTAGAGGTGGAAACCAGAGGTCTCATTCTATAGGGTTAGGGTTAGAGGTGGAAACCAGAGTTCTCATTCTATAGGGTTAGGGTTAGAGGTGGAAACCAGAGGTATCATTCTATAGGGTTATAGGTGGAAACCAGATGTCTCATTTAATCACCTGTTGGTGATTTATTTAGAATTCAAGGCATACTTAACCAGCATGGCTACCACAGCATTCTGCAGCGACACACCATCCAATTTGGTTTGCGCTTAGTGGGACTATCATTTGTTTTTCAACAGGACAATGACCCAACACACCTCCAGGCTGTGTAAAGGGCTATTTGACCAAGAAGGAGAGTGCTGCATCAGTTGACCTGGCCTCCACAATCACCCAACCTCAACCCAATTGAGATGGTTTGGGATGAGTTGGACCGCAGAGTGAAGGAAAAGCAGCCAACAACTGCTCAGCTCCTTCAAGACTGATGGAAAAGCATTCCAGGTGAAGCTGGTTGAGAGAATGCCAAGAGTGTGCAAAGCTGTCATCAAGGCAAAGGGTGGCTATTTGAAGAATCTCAAATATAACATATATTTTGATTTGTTTAACACTTTTTTGGTTACTACATGATTCCATATGTGTTATTTCATAGTTTTGATGACTTCACTATTATTATACAATGTAGAAAATAGTAAAAATAAAGAAAAATCCTGGAATGAGTAGGTGTGTCCAAACTTTTGACTGGTACTGTATATATATACAGTGGGGAAAAAAAGTATTTAGTCAGCCACCAATTGTGCAAGTTCTCCCACTTAAAAAGATGAGAGAGGCCTGTAATTTTCATCATAGGTACACGTCAACTATGACAGACAAAATGAGGAAAAAAATTCCAGAAAATCACATTGTAGGATTTTTAATGAATTTATTTGCAAATTATGGTGGAAAATAAGTATTTGGTCACCTACAAACAAGCAAGATTTCTGGCTCTCACAGACCTGTAACTTCTTCTTTAAGAGGCTCCTCTGTCCTCCACTCGTTACCTGTATTAATGGCACCTGTTTGAACTTGTTATCAGTATAAAAGACACCTGTCCACAACCTCAAACAGTCACACTCCAAACTCCACTATGGCCAAGACCAAAGAGCTGTCAAAGGACACCAGAAACAAAATTGTAGACCTGCACCAGGCTGGGAAGACTGAATCTGCAATAGGTAAGCAGCTTGGTTTGAAGAAATCAACTGTGGGAGCAATTATTAGGAAATGGAAGACATACAAGACCACTGATAATCTCCCTCGATCTGGGGCTCCACGCAAGATCTCACCCTGTGGGGTCAAAATGATCACAAGAACGGTGAGCAAAAATCCCAGAACCACACGGGGGGACCTAGTGAATGACCTGCAGAGAGCTGGGACCAAAGTAACAAAGCCTACCATCAGTAACACACTACGCTGCCAGGGACTCAAATCCTGCAGTACCAGACGTGTCCCCCTGCTTAAGCCAGTACATGTCCAGGCCCGTCTGAAGTTTGCTAGAGTGCATTTGGATGATCCAGAAGAGGATTGGGAGAATGTCAGAGGAAACCAAAATAGAACTTTTTGGTAAAAACTCAACTCGTCGTGTTTGGAGGACAAAGAATGCTGAGTTGCATCCAAAGAACACCATACCTACTGTGAAGCATGGGGGTGGAAACATCATGCTTTGGGGCTGTTTTTCTGCAAAGGGACCAGGACGACTGATCCGTGTAAAGGAAAGAATGAATGGGGCCATGTATCATGAGATTTTGAGTGAAAACCTCCTTCCATCAGCAAGGGCATTGAAGATGAAACGTGGCTGGGTCTTTCAGCATGACAATGATCCCAAACACACCGCCCGGGCAACGAAGGAGTGGCTTCGTAAGAAGCATTTCAAGGTCCTGGAGTGGCCTAGCCAGTCTCCAGATCTCAACCCCATAGAAAATCTTTGGCGGGAGTTGAAAGTCCGTATTGCCCAGCGACAGCCCCAAAACATCACTGCTCTAGAGGAGATCTGCATGGAGGAATGGGCCAAAATACCAGCAATAGTGTGTGAAAACCTTGTGAAGACTTACAGAAAACGTTTGACCTGTGTCATTGCCAACAAAGGGTATATAACAAAGTATTGAGAAACTTTTGTTATTGACCAAATACTTATTTTATTAAAAATCCTACAATGTGATTTTCTGGAATTTCTTTCCTCATTTTCTCTGTCATAGTTGACGTGTACCTATGATGAAAATTACAGGCCTCTCTCATATTTTTAAGTGGGAGAACTTGCACAATTGGTGGCTGACTAAATACTTTTTTTCCCCACTGTATATATAGAGGTAAGGTGATTAGGCATCAGGATATATGATAAACAGAGTAGCGGCAGCGTACAGTGCCTTGCAAAAGTATTCAGCCCCCTTTTCCTATTTTGTTGCATTACAACCTGTAATTTAAATTGATTTTTATATGGATTTCATGTAATGGACATACACAACATAGTCCAAATTGGTGAAGTGAAATGAAAAAAATAACTTGTTTCAAAAAAATTCTAAAAAATAAATAACGGAAAAGTGGTGCGTGCATATGTATTCACACCCTTTGCTATGAAGCCCCAAAATAAGATCTGGTGCAACCAATTACCTTCAGAAGTCACATAATTAGTTAAATAAAGTCCACCTGTGTGCAATCTAAGCGTCACATGATCTGTCACATGATCTCAGTATATACAGTTGAAGTCGGACATTTACATACACCTTAGCCAAATACATTTAAACTCAGTTTTTCACAATTCCTGACATTTAATCCTAGTAAACATTCCCTGTTTTAGGTCAGTTAGGATCACCACTTTATTTTAAGAATATGAAATGTCAGAATAATAGTAGAGAGTGATTTATTTCAGCTTTTATTTATTTCATCACATTCCCAGTGGGTCAGAAGTTTACATACACTCAATTAGTATTTGGTAGCATTGCCTTTAAATTGTTTAACTTGGGTCAAACGTTTCGGGTAGCCTTCCACAAGCTTCCCACAATAAGTTGGGTGAATTTTGGCCCATTCCTCCTGACAGAGCTGGTGTAACTGAGTCAGGTTTGTAGGCCTCCTTGCTCGCACACGCTTTTTCAGTTCTGCCCACACATTTTCTATAGGATTAAGGTCAGGGCTTTGTGATGGCCACTCCAATACCTTGACTTTGTTGTCCTTAAGCCATTTTGCCACAACTTTGGATGTATGCTTGGGGTCATTGTCCATTTGGAAGACCCATTTGCGACCAAGCTTTAACTTCCTGACTGATGTCTTGAGATGTTGCTTCAATATATCCACATAATTTTCCTTCCTCATGATGCCATCTATTTTGTGAAGTGCACCAGTCCCTCCTGCAGCAAAGCACCCCCACAGCATGAAGCTGCCACCCCCGTGCTTCACGGTTGGGATGGTGTTCTTCAGCTTGCAAGCATTCCCCTTTTTCCTCCAAACATAACAATGGTCATTATGGCCAAACAGTTCTATTTTTGTTTCATCAGACCAGAGGACATTTCTCCAAAAAGTATGATCTTTGTCCCCATGTGCAGTTGCAAACCGTAGTCTGGCTTTTTTAATGGCGGTTTTGGAGCAGTGGCTTCTTCCTTGCTGAGCGGCCTTTCAGGTTATGTCGATGTAGGACTTGTTCTACTGTGGATATAGATAATTTTGTACCTGTTTCCTCCAGCATCTTAAAAAGGTCCTTTGCTGTTGTTCTGGGATTGATTTGCACTTTTCGCACCAAAGTACGTTCATCTCTAGGAGACAGAACGCGTCTCCTTCCTGAGCGGTATGACGGCTGCGTGGTCCCATGGTGTTTATACTTGCGTACTATTGTTTGTACAGATGAACGTGGTACATTCAGGCGTTTGGAAATTGGATGAACCTTGTGGAGGTCTACAACTTCTTGGCTGATTTCTTTTGATTTTCCCATGATGTCAAGCAAAGAGGCACTGAGTTTGAAGGTAGGCCTTGAAATACATCCACAGGTACACCTCCAATTGACTCAAATGATGTCAATTAGCCTATCAGAAGTTTCTAAAGCCATGACATCATTTTCTGGAATTTTCCAAGCTGTTTAAAGGCACATTCAACTTAGTGTATGTAAACGTATGACCCACAGGAATTGTGATACAGTGAATTATAAGTGAAATAATCTGTCTGTAAACAATTGTTGGAAAAATTACTTGTGTCATGCACAAAGTAGATGTCCTAACCGAGTTTTAATGACTCCAACCTAAGTGTATGTAAACTTTCGACTTCAACTGTACACACCCTGTTCTGAAAGGCCCCAGAGTCTGCAACACCACCAAGCAAGGGGCACCACCAAGTAAGCGGCACCATGAAGACCAAGGAGCTCTCCAAACAGGTCAAGGACAAAGTTGTGGAGAAGTACAGATCAGGTTTGGGTTATAAAAAAATATCTGAAACTTCGAACATCCCACTGAGCACCATTAAATCCATTATTAAAAAATGGAAAGAATGTGGCACCACAACAAACCTGCCAAGAGAGGGCCGCCCTCCAAAACTCACTGAACAGGCAAGGAGGGCATTAATCAGAGAGGCAACAAAGAGACCAAAGATAACCTTGAAGGAGCTGCAAAGTTCCACAGCGGAGATTGGAGTATCTGTCCATAGGACCACTTTAAGCCGTACACTCCACAGAGCTGGGCTTTACGGAAGAGTGGCCAGAAAAAAGCCATTGCTTAAAGAAAAAAATAAGCAAACACGTTTGGTGTTCGCCGAAAGGCATGTGGGAGACTCCCCAAACAAATGAAAGAAGGTACTCTGGTCAGATGAGACAAAAAATGAGCTTTTTGGCCATCAAGGAAAACGCTATGTCTGGCACAAACCCAACACCTCTCATCACCCTGAGAACATCATGCTGTGGGGATGCTTTTCATCGGCAGGGACTGGGAAACTGGTCAGAATTGAAGGAATGATGGATGGCGCTAAATACAGGGAAATTCTTGAGGGAAACCTGTTTCAGTCTTCCAGAGATTTGAGACTGGGACGGAGGTTCACCTTCCAGCAGGACAATGACCCTAAGCATACTGTTTATGCAACACTCGAGTGGTTTAAGGGGAAACATTTAAATGTCTTGGAATGGCCTAGTCAAAGCCCAGACCTCAATCCAATTGAGAATCTGTGGTATGACTTAAAGATTGCTGTACACCAGCGGAACCCTTCCAACTTGAAGGAGCTGGAGCAGTTTTGCCTTGAAGAATGGGCAAAAATCCCAGTGGCTAGATGTGCCAAGCTTATAGAGACATATCCCAAGAGACTTGCAGCTGTAATTGCTGCAAAAGGTGGCTCTACAAAGTATTGACTTTGGGTAGGTGAATAGTTATGCACGCTCAAGTTTTCTGTGTTTTTGTCTTATTTCTTGTTTGTTTGACCCCAAAAAAATATTTTGCATCTTCAAAGTGGTAGGCATGTTGTGTAAATCAAATGATACAAACCCCCCAAAAAATCAATTTTAATTCCAGGTTGTAAGGCAACAAAATTGGGAAAATGCCAAGGGGGGTGAATACTTTCACAAGCCACTGTATGTTAATGTGGGCTATTTATTTTTTGCTTTTATTGCTTTACTGGGAGGCTTATCAGAGGTAGCATTGACCTTGATATTTATGTTTGCGCTGATAGTGACATGCACACAGTGGACTTCGTACTAGGGCACACCACCTCATTGTTAACAATATAACTCAGGTTCATAGGCGCATGATTACGGCATACAATAGCTGTATGATTGACCGAGGCATTAGGGTGCGATAGAGGGACATAAATTAGGTTACTTACCATTATGGCTGCCAACGATCCTACTAGAACGTACATTTGCAACAGCACTACGACAACTCAGCGACACAATGGTAGGGATTATCTGAGCAAGGGCTTGGGTCACTGATAAGTCATTGTCTCAACGCTGCCTTGAAATGTACGGACAGGGTCCAGGAGCCAAGATGATTGGCTGGATGATTTGGATGGACTCCGTCATTCCTCTAGAGCAGGGTTTCCCAAACTCGATCCTGGGTGCATGTTTTGGTTTTTGCCATAGCACCACACCGCTGATTCAAATAACCAACTCATAATCAAGGGTCCCCCAATTTACAAGTTGGTGCTGTAGAGACGAGCAGTAAATTTGCGAGGCAGTGAGAAAAAACACCGGTCAACAAGTTAGGGAGTGACGGGTAGCAGGAGCATTCGCTTACCAACGAGCAGCGTGAACGATGTGGTGTAGTGTAGTGTGGTGTGGTGTAGTGTGGTGTGGTGTAGTGTGGTGTAGTGTAGTGTAGTGTAGTGTGGTGTGGTGTAGTGTAGTGTGGTGTGTAGTAGGGTGTAGTGTAGTGTAGTGTAGTGTAGTGTAGTGTAGTGTAGTGTGGTGTGGTGTAGTGTAGTGTAGTGTAGTGTGGTGTGGTGTAGTGTAGTGTGGTGTAGTGTAGTGTGGTGTAGTGTAGTGTAGTGTAGTGTAGTGTAGTGTGGTGTAGTGTAGTGTAGTGTAGTGTAGTGTGGTGTGGTGTGGTGTAGTGTAGTGTAGTGTGGTGTAGTGTGGTGTGGTGTAGTGTAGTGTGGTGTAGTGTGGTGTGGTGGAGTGTAGTGTGGTGTAGTGTAGTGTGGTGTAGTGTGGTGTGGTGTGGTGTGGTGTAGTGTAGTGTGGTGTGGTGTGGTGTAGTGTAGTGTGGTGTAGTGTAGTGTGGTGTGGTGTAGTGTAGTGTGGTGTAGTGTGGTGTGGTGGAGTGTAGTGTGGTGTGGTGTAGTGTGGTGTGGTGTGGTGTGGTGTGGTGTAGAGTAGTGTAGTGTGGTGTAGTGTAGTGTAGTATAGTAGGGTGTGTAGTGTAGTGTGGTGTAGTGTAGTGTATTATAGTGTAGTGTGGTGTGGTGTAGTGTAGTGTGGTGTAGTGTGGTGTGGTGGAGTGTAGTGTGGTGTAGTGTAGTGTGGTGTAGTGTGGTGTAGTGTGATGTAGTGTAGTGTGGTGTGGTGTGGTGTAGTGTAGTAGGGTGTGTAGTGTAGTGTAGTGTGGTGTAGTGTGGTGTAGTGTGATGTTGTGTAGTGTGGTGTGGTGTGGTGTAGTGTAGTGTGGTGTGGTGTGGTGGAGTGTAGTGTAGTGTGGTGTAGTGTAGTGTAGTGTGGTGTAGTGTGGTGTGTAGTGTGGTGTGGTGGAGTGTAGTGTGGTGTAGTGTAGTGTAGTGTAGTGTGGTGTAGTGTAGTGTGGTGTAGTGTGGTGTGGTGTGGTGTGGTGTAGTGTGGTGTGTAGTGTGGTGTAGTGTGGTGTAGTGTGGTGTGGTGTGGTGTGGTGTAGTGTTGTGTGGTGTGGTGTAGTGTAGTGTGGTGTGGTGTGGTGGAGTGTGGTGGAGTGTAGTGTGGTGTAGTGTAGTGTAGTGTGGTGTAGTGTGGTGTGTAGTGTGGTGTAGTGTGGTGTGGTGGAGTGTAGTGTGGTGTGGTGTAGTGTAGTGTAGTGTATTATAGTGTGGTGTAGTGTAGTGTGGTGTAGTGTGGTGTGGTGTGGTGTAGTGTGGTGTGGTGTAGTGTGGTGTAGTGTAGTGTGGTGTAGTGTGGTGTAGTGTAGTGTAGTGTATTATAGTGTGGTGTAGTGTGGTGTAGTGTAGTGTGGTGTAGTGTGGTGTGGTGTAGTGTGGTGTGGTGTAGTGTGGTGTAGTGTAGTGTGGTGTGGTGTGGTGTGGTGTAGTGTGGTGTAGTGTGGTGTGGTGTAGTGTGGTGTAGTGTAGTGTGGTGTAGTGTAGTGTAGTGTGGTGTGGTGTAGTGTAGTGTAGTGTGGTGTGGTGTGGTGTAGTGTAGTGTGGTGTGGTGTAGTGTGGTGTTGTGTGGTGTGGTGTGGTGTGGTGGAGTGTAGTATAGTAGGGTGTGGTGTAGTGTAGTGTGGTGTAGTGTAGTGTCTCGCCATCACGGTTGGCAACTCCGCTGTGTCCTCCTCCCAGAGTGCGAAGAGCCTAGGCGTGACCCTGGACAACACCCTGTCGTTCTCCGCCAACATCAAGGCGGTGACCCGCTCCTGCAGGTTCATGCTCTACAACATTCGGAGAGTGCGACCCTGCCTTACACAGGAAGCGGCGCAGGTCCTGGTCCAGGCACTTGTCATCTCCCGTCTGGACTACTGCAACTCGCTGTTGGCTGGCCTCCCTGCCTGTGCCATTAAACCCCTACAACTCATCCAGAATGCCGCAGCCCGTCTGGTGTTCAACCTTCCCAAGTTCTCTCACGTCACCCCCTCCTCCGCACACTCCACTGGCTTCCAGTTGAAGCTTCGCATCCGCTACAAGACCATGGTGCTTGCCTATGGAGCAGTGAGGGGAACGGCACCTCTGTACCTTCAGGCTCTGATCAGTCCCTACACCCAAACGAGGGCATTGCGTTCATCCACCTCTGGCCTGCTGGCTCCCCTTCCTCTGCGGAAGCATAGCTCCCGCTCAGCCCAGTCAAAACTGTTCGCTGCTCTGGCACCCCAATGGTGGAACAAGCTCCCTCACGACGCCAGGACAGCGGAGTCACTCACCACCTTCCGGAGACATTTGAAACCCCACCTCTTTAAGGAATACCTGGGATAGGATAAAGTATTCCTTCTAACCCCCCCCAAATTGTAAAGTGGTTATCCCACTGGCTATAGGGTGAACGCACCAATTTGTGAGTCGCTCTGGCTAAGAGCGTCTGCTAAATGACGTTAATGTGCCCTTGAGCAAGGCACTTAACCCTAATTGCTCCTGTAAGTCGCTCTGGATAAGAGCGTCTGCTAAATGACTAAAATGTAAATGTAAATGTAGTGTGGTGTGGTGTGGTGGAGTGTAGTGTGGTGTAGTGTAGTGTAGTGTAGTGTGGTGTAGTGTGGTGTAGTGTAGTGTGGTGTGGTGTGGTGTAGTGTAGTGTAGTGTGGTGTAGTGTGGTGTGGTGTGGTGGAGTGTAGTGTGGTGTGGTGTAGTGTGGTGTAGTGTGGTGTGGTGTAGTGTAGTGTGGTGTAGTGTAGTGTGGTGTGGTGTGGTGGAGTGTAGTGTGGTGTAGTGTAGTGTAGTGTGGTGTAGTGTGGTGTGGTGTGGTGTAGTGTAGTGTGGTGTGGTGTAGTAGGGTGTAATGTAGTGTGGTGTAGTGTGGTGTGGTGTAGTGTAGTGTAGTGTAGTGTGGTGTGGTGGAGTGTAGTGTGGTGTAGTGTAGTGTGGTGTAGTGTGGTGTGGTGTAGTGTAGTGTGGTGTGGTGTAGTGTGGTGTGGTGTGGTGTAGTGTAGAGTATTTTAGTGTGGTGTGGTGGAGTGTAGTGTGGTGTAGTGTGGTGTAGTGTAGTGTAGTGTAGTGTAGTGTGGTGTAGTGTGGTGTAGTGTGGTGTAGTGTAGTGTGGTGTGGTGTGGTGTAGTGTGGTGTAGTGTAGTATGGTGTAGTGTGGTGTAGTGTAGTGTGGTGTGGTGTAGTGTAGTGTAGTGTGGTGTAGTGTGGTGTAGTGTGGTGTAGTGTAGTGTAGTGTGGTGTGGTGTAGTGTAGTGTGGTGTAGTGTGGTGTAGTGTGGTGTAGTGTAGTGTAGTGTAGTGTGGTGTGGTGGAGTGTGGTGTAGTGTAGTGTAGTGTGGTGTAGTGTAGTGTGGTGTAGTGTGGTGTAGTGTGGTGTGGTGGAGTGTAGTGGGGTGTAGTGTAGTGTGGTGTGGTGGAGTGTGGTGTAGTGTAGTGTGGTGTGGTGTAGTGTGGTGTAGTGTGGTGTAGTGTGGTGTGGTGTAGTGTAGTGTAGTGTGGTGTAGTGTAGTGTGGTGTAGTGTGGTGTAGTGTGGTGTGGTGGAGTGTAGTGTAGTGTGGTGTGGTGTAGTGTAGTGTAGTGTGGTGTAGTGTAGTGTGGTGTAGTGTGGTGTAGTGTGGTGTGGTGGAGTGTAGTGTAGTGTAGTGTGGTGTGGTGGAGTGTGGTGTAGTGTAGTGTAGTGTGGTGTGGTGTAGTGTGGTGTAGTGTAGTGTGGTGTAGTGTGGTGTGGTGTAGTGTAGTGTGGTGTAGTGTAGTGTGGTGTGGTGGAGTGTAGTGTGGTGTAGTGTGGTGTGGTGTAGTGTAGTGTAGTGTGGTGTGGTGTAGTGTAGTGTGGTGTAGTGTAGTGTGGTGTGGTGGAGTGTAGTATAGTAGGGTGTGTAGTGTAGTGTAGTGTAGTGTAGTGTAGTGTAGTGTAGTAGGATGTGTAGTGTAGTGTGGTGTGGTGTGGTGTAGTGTGGTGTAGTGTAGTGTAGTGTGGTGTAGTGTGGTGTAGTGTAGTGTGGTGTGGTGTAGTGTAGTGTAGTGTGGTGTAGTGTAGTGTATTATAGTGTGGTGTAGTGTGGTGTAGTGTAGTGTGGTGTAGTGTGGTGTAGTGTGGTGTGGTGTAGTGTAGTGTGGTGTAGTGTAGTGTGGTGTAGTGTAGTGTGGTGTGGTGTAGTGTGGTGTGGTGTGGTGTGGTGTAGTGTGGTGTAGTGTAGTGTAGTGTGGTGTAGTGTGGTGTGGTGGAGTGTAGTGTGGTGTGGTGTAGTGTGGTGTGGTGTAGTGTAGTGTGGTGTGGTGTAGTGTAGTGTGGTGTAGTGTAGAGTATTGTAGTGTGGTGTGGTGGAGTGTGGTGTAGTGTGGTGTAGTGTAGTGTGGTGTAGTGTGGTGTGGTGTAGTGTAGTGTGGTGTGGTGTAGTGTGGTGTGGTGTGGTGTAGTGTAGAGTATTTTAGTGTGGTGTGGTGGAGTGTAGTGTGGTGTAGTGTGGTGTAGTGTAGTGTAGTGTAGTGTGGTGTAGTGTGGTGTAGTGTAGTTTGGTGTAGTGTAGTGTAGTGTGGTGTGGTGTGGTGTAGTGTGGTGTAGTGTAGTATGGTGTAGTGTGGTGTAGTGTAGTGTGGTGTGGTGTAGTGTAGTGTAGTGTGGTGTAGTGTGGTGTAGTGTGGTGTAGTGTAGTGTAGTGTGGTGTGGTGTAGTGTAGTGTGGTGTAGTGTGGTGTAGTGTGGTGTAGTGTAGTGTAGTGTGGTGTGGTGGAGTGTGGTGTAGTGTAGTGTAGTGTAGTGTAGTGTGGTGTAGTGTGGTGTAGTGTGGTGTGGTGGAGTGTAGTGGGGTGTAGTGTAGTGTGGTGTGGTGGAGTGTGGTGTAGTGTAGTGTAGTGTGGTGTAGTGTAGTGTGGTGTAGTGTGGTGTAGTGTGGTGTGGTGTAGTGTAGTGTAGTGTGGTGTAGTGTAGTGTGGTGTAGTGTGGTGTAGTGTGGTGTGGTGGAGTGTAGTGTAGTGTGGTGTGGTGTAGTGTAGTGTAGTGTAGTGTGGTGTAGTGTAGTGTGGTGTAGTGTGGTGTAGTGTGGTGTGGTGGAGTGTAGTGTAGTGTAGTGTGGTGTGGTGGAGTGTGGTGTAGTGTAGTGTAGTGTGGTGTGGTGTAGTGTAGTGTGGTGTAGTGTAGTGTGGTGTAGTGTGGTGTGGTGTAGTGTAGTGTGGTGTGGTGTAGTGTAGTGTGGTGTAGTGTAGTGTGGTGTGGTGGAGTGTAGTGTGATGTGGTGTAGTGTGGTGTGGTGTAGTGTAGTGTAGTGTGGTGTGGTGTAGTGTAGTGTGGTGTAGTGTAGTGTGGTGTGGTGGAGTGTAGTATAGTAGGGTGTGTAGTGTAGTGTAGTGTAGTGTAGTAGGATGTGTAGTGTAGTGTAGTGTGTTGTAGTGTAGTGTGGTGTAGTGTGGTGTAGTGTAGCGTAGTGTGGTGTGGTGTAGTGTAGTGTGGTGTAGTGTAGTGTGGTGTAGTGTGGTGTGGTGTAGTGTGGTGTGGTGTGGTGTGGTGTAGTGTGGTGTAGTGTAGTGTAGTGTAGTGTGGTGTAGTGTGGTGTGGTGGAGTGTAGTGTGGTGTGGTGTAGTGTGGTGTGGTGTAGTGTAGTGTGGTGTGGTGTAGTGTAGTGTAGTGTAGTGTGGTGTAGTGTAGAGTATTGTAGTGTGGTGTGGTGGAGTGTGGTGTAGTGTGGTGTAGTGTAGTGTGGTGTGGTGTAGTGTAGTGTGGTGTGGTGTGGTGTAGTGTGGTGTAGTGTAGTATGGTGTAGTGTGGTGTAGTGTAGTGTAGTGTAGTGTGGTGTAGTGTGGTGTAGTGTGGTGTAGTGTGGTGTAGTGTAGTGTAGTGTGGTGTGGTGTGGTGTAGTGTAGTGTGGTGTAGTGTGGTGTAGTGTGGTGTAGTGTAGTGTAGTGTGGTGTGGTGGAGTGTGGTGTAGTGTAGTGTAGTGTGGTGTAGTGTAGTGTGGTGTAGTGTGGTGTAGTGTGGTGTGGTGGAGTGTAGTGGGGTGTAGTGTGGTGTGGTGGAGTGTGGTGTAGTGTAGTGTAGTGTGGTGTAGTGTAGTGTAGTGTAGTGTGGTGGAGTGTAGTGTAGTATGGTGTGGTGTGGTGTGGTGTGGTGTAGTGTAGTGTAGTGTGGTGTAGTGTCGTGTGGTGTAGTGTGGTGTGGTGTAGTGTAGTGTGGTGTAGTGTGGTGTAGTGTAGTGTAGTGTGGTGTAGTGTAGTGTGGTGTAGTGTGGTGTGGTGTAGTGTAGTGTAGTGTGGTGTGGTGGAGTGTGGTGTAGTGTAGTGTAGTGTAGTGTGGTGTGGTGTAGTGTAGTGTGGTGTAGTGTAGTGTGGTGTAGTGTGGTGTGGTGTGGTGTAGTGTGGTGTGGTGTAGTGTAGTGTAGTGTGGTGTAGTGTAGTGTGGTGTGGTGGAGTGTAGTGTGGTGTGGTGTAGTGTGGTGTGGTGTAGTGTAGTGTAGTGTGGTGTGGTGTAGTGTAGTGTGGTGTAGTGTAGTGTGGTGTGGTGGAGTGTAGTATAGTAGGGTGTGTAGTGTAGTGTAGTGTAGTGTAGTAGGATGTGTAGTGTAGTGTGGTGTGGTGTGGTGTAGTGTGGTGTAGTGTAGTGTAGTGTGGTGTGGTGTAGTGTAGTGTGGTGTAGTGTAGTGTAGTGTGGTGTAGTGTAGTGTAGTGTGGTGTAGTGTAGTGTATTATAGTGTGGTGTAGTGTGGTGTAGTGTAGTGTGGTGTAGTGTGGTGTAGTGTAGTGTAGTGTGGTGTGGTGTAGTGTAGTGTAGTGTAGTGTGGTGTAGTGTAGTGTGGTGTAGTGTAGTGTGGTGTGGTGTAGTGTGGTGTGGTGTGGTGTGGTGTAGTGTGGTGTAGTGTAGTGTAGTGTGGTGTAGTGTGGTGTGGTGGAGTGTAGTGTGGTGTGGTGTAGTGTGGTGTGGTGTAGTGTAGTGTGGTGTGGTGTAGTGTAGTGTAGTGTAGTGTGGTGTGGTGGAGTGCAGTAGGTGTAGATTTACTCTATAGTACCAGATAGTTTCCTATAGGCAGCCTCCAAACAGGATATGTGTTAGTTCAGATAGTTTCCTATAGGCAGCCTCCAAACAGGATATGTGTTAGTTCAGATAGTTTCCTATAGGTAGCCTCCAAACAGGATATGTGTTAGTTCAGATAGTTTCCTATAGGTAGCCTCCAAACAGGATATGTGTTAGTTCAGATAGTTTCCTATAGGTAGCCTCCAAACAGGATATGTGTTAGTTCAGATAGTTTCCTATAGGTAGCCTCCAAACAGGATGTGTTAGTTCAGATAGTTTCCTATAGGCAGCCTCCAAACAGGATGTGTGTTAGTTCAGATAGTTTCCTATAGGCAGCCTCCAAACAGGATGTGTGTTAGTTCCATCTGTGGTAGATTTCCTCTGATAGCGTGTGTTAGCAGATGAAGAGAGAAGACGATTCAGACGCACATAAACACACGGACGTAAAGCTCTCAACATGGAAAAATACAAAATAATTGTGAATAATTAAAACATGGCCACCTTCTCTTGGTGACAGAGACACATACTCACTCCGTATGTAAAGCTGAAAGTTGTAATGAGTCCTGCAGACGTTCTATTGTTGTCTCTGTGTCACAGAGGACACTTGGCAGAAAATTATTTGTCGTTAGTTAGCCTATATGAAATGGGGCCAAATCTGAGAGAATAAAGCATATCTGATATTTTATATTTTCACACTGTTTGTACTATGTACTTGAGCTCTGAGTACAACTCAGCAATTTATAACTATTTTTACCAGAAAGGTGAGTTCCAGACCTTTCTAGAACTATGCGTTGTTTATTGGTTATTGTTTGTGGCCCTCTCATGATAAATAAATACTTTTTAGGCGGAAATCTACATTTTGCCATAACGTTTGGAGCGCATTAGACCATTGTGTGTAGAATTAGCAATGCAGACAAGCACAGGCTATGAAGCAAGGTTGGGGTCAATTCCATTTCAATGACTCCATAGCAGGGTTGGGGTCAATTCCATTTCAATGACTCCATAGCAGGGTTGGGGTCAATTCCATTTCAATGACTCCATAGCAGGGTTGGGGTCAATTCCATTTCAATGACTCCATAGCAGGGTTGGGGTCAATTCCATTTCAATGACTCCATAGCAGGGTTGGGGTCAATTCCATTTCAACTCCAGTGAATTCAGGACAGGAAGTACACCGAAATTCAAATTCAAATTATCTTCAAAGTTTTTTCACTGAGGAACATTTGGAGTTGGAATTTGGTTTACTTTCCGAATTGACTGGAATTGAAATGGAATTGACCCCAAACCTGCTATGGAGTCATTGAAATGGAATTGACCCCAAACCTGCTATGGAGTCATTGAAATGGAATTGACCCCAAACCTGCTATGGAGTCATTGAAATGGAATTGACCCCAAGCCTGCCATGGAGTCATTGTCTGGGTGTTTGTTATTAAATAGGAGGAATAAGTATTTGCTGTACCAGAGCTATGCAGTATGCTGTAAGCACTAAATAATGAGTCGTGCAAATGTAGTAAGGTTGAAAGAGAAAGTTCCTGTTGTAAGGACTAAGTAAGGTTGAAAGAGCAATTTCCTCTTTGAGAAGGAAGCACTGGGGTGAAGCAGATTGTCTGGACCCCCCGCAAGGTCCGCGTTGGAAATAGTGCCAGGGACATAATACCAAGGCATGGATTGCTGTCATACCTGGTCCATAGACTGTCATACCTGGTCCATAGACTGTCATACCTGGTCCATAGACTGTCATACCTGGTCCATAGACTGTCATACCTGGTCCATAGACTGTCATACCTGGTCCATAGACTGTCATATCTGGTCCATAGACTGTCATACCAGGTCCATAGACTGTCATACCTGGTCCATAGACTGTCATACCTGGTCCATAGACTGTCATACCTGGTCCATTGACTGTCATACCTGGTCCATAGACTGTCATACCTGGTCCATAGACTGTCATACCTGGTCCATAGACTGTCATACCTGGTCCATTGACTGTCATACCTGGTCCATAGACTGTCATACCTGGTCCATAGACTGTCATACCTGGTCCATTGACTGTCATACCTGGTCCATAGACTGTCATACCTGGTCCATAGACTGTCATACCTTGTCTATAGACTGTCATACCTGGTCCATAGACTGTCATACCTGGTCCATAGACTGTCATACCTGGTCCATAGCCTGTCATACCTTGTCTATAGACTGTCATACCTGGTCCATAGACTGTCATACCTGGTCTATAGACTGTCATACCTTGTCTATAGACTGTCATACCTGGTCCATAGACTGTCATACCTGGTCCATAGACTGTCATACCAGGTCTATATACTGTCATACCTGGTCCATAGACTGTCATACCTTGTCTATAGACTGTCATACCAGGTCCATAGAGTGTCATACCTGGTCCATAGACTGTCATACCTGGTCCATAGACTGTCATACCTTGTCTATAGACTGTCATACCTGGTCCATAGACTGTCATACCTTGTCTATAGACTGTCATACCTGGTCCATAGACTGTCATACCTTGTCTATATACTGTCATACCTGGTCCATAGACTGTCATACCTTGTCTATAGACTGTCATACCTGGTCCATAGACTGTCATACCTGGTCCATAGACTGTCATACCAGGTCTATAGACTGTCATACCTGGTCCATAGACTGTCATACCTTGTCTATAGACTGTCATACCTGGTCCATAGACTGTCATACCTTGTCTATAGACTGTCATACCTGGTCCATAGACTGTCATACCTTGTCTATAGACTGTCATACCAGGTCCATAGACTGTCATACCTGGTCCATAGACTGTCATACCTTGTCTATAGACTGTCATACATTGTCTATAGACTGTCATACCTGGTCCATAGACTGTCATACCTTGTCTATAGACTGTCACACCTGGTCCATAGACTGTCATACCTGGTCCATAGACTGTCATACCTGGTCTATAGACTGTCATACCTGGTCCATAGACCTATATAAAACGTGGTCCTCTGTAGCTCAGCTGGTAGAGCACGGCGCTTGTAACGCCAGGGTAGTGGGTTCGATCCCCGGGACCACCCATACGTAAAAATGTATGCACACATGACTGTAAATCGCTTTGGATAAAAGCGTCTGCTAAATGGCATATTATTATTATATTATTATTATTATGTTATTATTATTAATATTATATTATTATTATTATTATTATTATTATTATTATTATATTATATTATTATTGGCATCTGCTGGCCGCATTTACCCACTTGAAACCCCCCCCCCGAAAGCTTGGAAACCCCATTGAAAACCCAATTAGATTTTTGCCCAAAGTTTAAAACAACTGAACATAATTCATAATTATTTTTTATTGTCTGTTAGTTCATTTTGGAGTCAAAGATAATAGTTTTAGTATGGTTTTAGTTTTTCAAACGGGTTTGTTAATTATTGTATTTTAGTTTACACACACCGCATGTCTGTTTTTAAAGACCTGCCAATGTAATCTTACATCTACAGTTTGGGCTTCAGTGGCGAATGCAACATCCTGACATACACACACACATACGCATGCACACACACACACACGCTCTATATCTGAAGCCACAAACCACCAAACCACAGTCAGCTGCTGCAGGGTCTGCAGCATAGCTCCTCTCTGACTGACTTCAAATATTAAAGAAGTTGGAATAACATTTTGCTTTGGGGTGTGTGGGTGGCTTCTCCTGACGTGTCCCAGCTTCTGGCAGGCCCATGTAATGTCAGGAAGAGAAGAGTGGATTTATTACAGGGCTTGTAGCGTTGAAAACCATAACCACACACACACACGTCTTGGCTTTGTATGAAAATAATACATCCGGATCTTTCTAAAACTGAGCTCTTTATTAGCTAGCTGTAACTTGCATGTTCATGTACGTGTCTCCGGCCATGATGAACTGCAATGACCTCACGATCTGGGTGGTCTTAACCAATCAAAGGGCACTATGATATGCCACAGAATGCCCCCAAAAAATTTATTCACTATGTGGGCACGTATTAATATTACATCCCCTTATATCACACATATTTTCAAGCGTTTCTTTTGAATACATGCTCTATAGTTTCAACTCAAGGTAAGTAACCATGTATACTGCATACTGCATCAACATAACAGACTCTGCAACAATGTTTCAACATTCTGTTACTTTTAGAACCAACATCATCAACATACCAGACTGCAACAATGGTTTAACATTCTGTTAATTTTAGAACCAACATCATCAACATACCAGACTCTGTACGCTTCCTGGTAATCCGCCTTGTAAATGTTAACCTGTTTAAAGGTCTTACTCACATTGGCTACAGAGAGCGTGATTACACAGTCGTCTGGAACAGCTGGTGCTCTCACGCATGGTTCAGTGTTGCTTGCCTCGACGCGAGCATAGAAGGCATTTAGCTCGTCTGGTAGGCTCGCGTCACTGGGCAGCTCGCGGCTGGGTTTCCCTTTGTAATCCATGATAGTTTGCAAGCCCTGCCACATCCGACGAGCGTCAGAGCCGGTGTAGTAGGATTTGATCTAAGTCCTGTATTGACGCTTTTCCTGTTTGATGGTTCATCAGAGGGCGTAGCGGGATTTCTCATCAGCGTCTGGATTAGTGTCCCGCTCCTTGAAAGAGGCAGCTCTAGCCTTTAGCTCAGTGCAGATGTTGCCTGTAATCCATGGCTTCTGGTTGGGGTATGTACGTACGGTCACTGTGGGGATGACGTCATCGATGCACTTATTGATGAAGCTGGTGACTGATGTGGTAAACTCCTCAATGCCATCTGATGAATCCAGTCTGCGCTAGTTTAGCATCCGCTTCATCGGACCACTTTCCTATTGAGCGCATCACTGGTACTTCCTGCTTTAGTTTTTGCTTGTAAGCAGGAATCAAGAGGATAACGTTATGGTCAGACTTGCCCAATGGAGGGCGAGAGAGAGCTTTTTATGCGTCTCTGTGTGTGGAGTAAAGGTGGACTAGAGGTTTTTTTGCCTCTAGCTGCACATGTGACATGCTGGTTGAAAATAGGTAAGACGGATTTTAGTTTTCCTGCAAAAAATCACCAGCCACTAGGAGCGCTGCCTCTGGATGAGCATTTTCTTGTTTGCTTATGGTCCTATACAGCTCGTTGAGTGAGGTCTTAGTACAAGCATTGGTTTGTGGTGGTAAATAGACAGCTCCGAAAAATATAGATGAAAGCTCTCTTGGTAAATATCATGGTCTACAGCTTATCATGAGATACTCTACCTCTAACCTCGAGACTTCCTTAATATTAGAGATGGCGCACCAGCTGTTGTTAACAAAGAGACACACACCTCCTCCCTTGAGCTTACGCAACGCTGCTGTTCTGTCCTGCCGATGCATAGTAAAACTAGCGAGGTGTATTTTTTTGTCCTTGTTCAGCCACGACTCCGTGAAAGACAGGATATTAGAGTTCTTCAGGTCCCGTTGATAGGATTGTCTGGAACGGAGCTCGTCCAGTTTGTTCTCCAGTGATTGTACGTTCGACCAATAGAACGGAGGGTAGAGGCGGTTATGCAATACCGTGACGCTTGTGGGGGTCGTAGTGCAAAAACGGAGAACACCATGGTGTTCGTGAGAGTCTCATCTTTCCATAAAGGGGCCATGGTGTACCCCAAAACCGTTGGGACGCTGCTACAGACGTTTTCGTGAGAAGACCGATTTTCCGGATGTCTCCTGGTCTGACAAACACCGCTGTAGCTCTGTCACCTTCCACCGCAGATGCGGAAGTGTTACATGGATGGATGCGGTGGAATGAGACATGCAAAAAAACATATCTCAGCTTAAACAGACAGATTTTGATGTACTCGCCGACGTGGTTTCGTCAGGGCATGTCGGCCTCTCCTACGCAGCCTTTTTCTTTGCCGTGTCTCGGGGATTAGGGCCTGGTCCGGGGTGAGAAGTATGTCTTGAGCCTCCGACTCGTTGAAGTAGAAATCTTCAATCAAATCGATGTTAGTCATCGCTGTTCTGATGTCCAGAAGCTTTTTTCGATCAAAGGAAATGATGGCGGAAACATTATGTATGAAAAAAGTTAAGATCAGCCCAAAAAACATACTAAATAGCAAAACTGTCCAGGAGCCCGTAAAACAGCTGCTATCCAATGCAGCGCCATTATTCCTGTGTCTGTGGTGCAGCAGGTTACAGAGGACATGGTCACCAGATCCATTGGAAAAACTATTTCCATTTTGGTTAGTGGTTTGGTTAGTAGGGTACTCTCTAGTGACTGAATGTTGCGTATTCAACTGTGTGTGTGTGTGTGAACTTCGGCAGCGAGTGGTGGTACTATTATTGATTTTCTATAGCTGACTAAACTCCACTCCATGGTGAAACAAGTTTTCTGATGAACTCCACCAACGGAGCAGAGCAGAGACCAAGCTTTGTGGAATGTGGAGCTGAGACCAAGCTTTGTGGAATTCAGCTCCGACTACATTGATTCTCCCGAGGTCAAACGCTTACCTTGTACCTATGTTTGGCTTCTTTAGTTGCGTGTTTTTGTTTATTGAAATCCGTAGTTTTTAAATGAGCGTTAATCAAATACAACCACCGACTGTTTCCTTGTTGAAATTCAATTGGCACAAGCGCATTTGCGCTGAGTTGCCATCTTAGAGCAACAGCAATGAGCAAACAGTCAGTGGTTGTATTTGATTGATGTTTATTGAAAAAGTATGAATTTGGATATCATTAAACCTTCGTCACTGTAGCCACAGTCAGCCAGCCAGCCAGCCAGTCAGCCAGTCAGTCAGCCAGCCAGCCAGTCAGCCAGTCAGTCAGCCAGTCAGCCAGCCAGCCAGCCAGCCAGTCAGCCAGCCAGCCAGTCAGCCAGTCAGCCAGCCAATCAGTCAGCCAGCCAATCAGTCAGCCAGCCAGCCACTACATACACTCACCACTGTGTGCTCTACATGACCTCTGGATAATAACATTCTGACCGATGGGATATTTAGTTCCATGGCTCTTGGGGAACTGTAACAGCTAGCTATACCAGAGGGGGGGAGGGGGAAGGTACAGTGGAGCATCATGCTCCCTGCTGAGAGCAGACAGACAGGAGCCTGCTGAGAGCAGACAGACAGGAGCCTGCTGAGAGCAGACAGACAGCATGATGTATCCCTGCTGAGAGCAGACAGACAGCATGATGTATCCCTGCTGAGAGCAGACAGACAGGAGCCTGCTGAGAGCAGACAGACAGCATGATGTATCCCTGCTGAGAGCAGACAGACAGCATGATGTATCCCTGCTGAGAGCAGACAGACAGGAGCCTGCTGAGAGCAGACAGACAGGAGCCTGCTGAGAGCAGACAGACAGCATGATGTATCCCTGCTGAGAGCAGACAGACAGCATGATGTATCTCTGCTGAGAGCAGACAGACAGCATGATGTATCTCTGCTGAGAGCAGACAGACAGGAGCCTGCTGAGAGCAGACAGACAGCATGATGTATCCCTGCTGAGAGCAGACAGACAGCATGATGTATCCCTGCTGAGAGCAGACAGACATGAGCCTGCTGAGAGCAGACAGACAGGAGCCTGCTGAGAGCAGACAGACAGGAGCCTGCTGAGAGCAGACAGACAGGAGCCTGCTGAGAGCAGACAGACAGGAGCCTGCTGAGAGCAGACAGACAGCATGATGTATCTCTGCTGAGAGCAGACAGACAGGAGCCTGCTGAGAGCAGACAGACAGCATGATGTATCCCTGCTGAGAGCAGACAGACAGGAGCCTGCTGAGAGCAGACAGACAGCATGGTGTATCTCTGCTGAGAGCAGACAGACAGGAGCCTTCTGAGAGCAGACAGACAGCATGGTGTATCTCTGCTGAGAGCAGACAGACAGGAGCCTGCTGAGAGCAGACAGACAGGAGCCTTCTGAGAGCAGACAGACAGGAGCCTGCTGAGAGCAGACAGACAGCATGATGTATCCCTGCTGAGAGCAGACAGACAGGAGCCTTCTGAGAGCAGACAGACAGCATGATGTATCCCTGATGAGAGCAGACAGACAGGAGCCTGCTGAGAGCAGACAGACAGCATGATGTATCCCTGCTGAGAGCAGACAGACAGGAGCCTTCTGAGAGCAGACAGACAGGAGCCTGCTGAGAGCAGACAGACAGCATGATGTATCTCTGCTGAGAGCAGACAGACAGGAGCCTGCTGAGAGCAGACAGACAGCATGATGTATCCCTGCTTAAAGCAGACAGACAGCATGATGTATCCCTGCTGAGAGCAGACAGACAGGAGCCTGCTGAGAGCAGACAGACAGCATGATGTATCCCTGCTGAGAGCAGACAGACAGCATGATGTATCCCTGCTGAGAGCAGACAGACAGCATGATGTATCCCTGCTGAGAGCAGACAGACAGGAGCCTGCTGAGAGCAGACAAGCAGACAGACAGGAGCCTGCTGAGAGCAGACAGACAGGAGCCTGCTGAGAGCAGACAGACAGGAGCCTGCTGAGAGCAGACAGACAGCATGATGTATCTCTGCTGAGAGCAGACAGACAGGAGCCTGCTGAGAGCAGACAGACAGCATGATGTATCCCTGCTGAGAGCAGACAGACAGGAGCCTGCTGAGAGCAGACAGACAGCATGGTGTATCTCTGCTGAGAGCAGACAGACAGGAGCCTGCTGAGAGCAGACAGACAGCATGATGTATCCCTGCTGAGAGCAGACAGACAGGAGCCTGCTGAGAGCAGACAGACAGAAGCCTGCTGAGAGCAGACAGACAGGAGCCTGCTGAGAGCAGACAGACAACATGATGTATCCCTGCTGAGAGCAGACAGACAGCATGATGTATCCCTGCTGAGAGCAGACAGACAGCATGATGTATCCCTGCTGAGAGCAGACAGACAGGAGCCTGCTGAGAGCAGACAAGCAGACAGACAGGAGCCTGCTGAGAGCAGACAGACAGGAGCCTGCTGAGAGCAGACAGACAGGAGCCTGCTGAGAGCAGACAGACAGCATGATGTATCTCTGCTGAGAGCAGACAGACAGGAGCCTGCTGAGAGCAGACAGACAGCATGATGTATCCCTGCTGAGAGCAGACAGACAGGAGCCTGCTGAGAGCAGACAGACAGCATGGTGTATCTCTGCTGAGAGCAGACAGACAGGAGCCTGCTGAGAGCAGACAGACAGCATGATGTATCCCTGCTGAGAGCAGACAGACAGGAGCCTGCTGAGAGCAGACAGACAGAAGCCTGCTGAGAGCAGACAGACAGGAGCCTGCTGAGAGCAGACAGACAGCATGATGTATCTCTGCTGAGAGCAGACAGACAGCATGGTGTATCTCTGCTGAGAGCAGACAGACAGGAGCCTTCTGAGAGCAGACAGACAGGAGCCTGCTGAGAGCAGACAGACAGCATGATGTATCCCTGCTGAGAGCAGACAGACAGGAGCCTGCTGAGAGCAGACAGACATGAGCCTGCTGAGAGCAGACAGACAGGAGCCTGCTGAGAGCAGACAGACAGCATGATGTATCCCTGCTGAGAGCAGACAGACAGGAGCCTGCTGAGAGCAGACAGACAGCATGATGTATCCCTGCTGAGAGCAGACAGACAGGAGCCTTCTGAGAGCAGACAGACAGGAGCCTGCTGAGAGCAGACAGACAGCATGATGTATCCCTGCTGAGAGCAGACAGACAGGAGCCTTCTGAGAGCAGACAGACAGCATGATGTATCCCTGCTGAGAGCAGACAGACAGCATGATGTATCCCTGCTGAGAGCAGACAGACAGGAGCCTTCTGAGAGCAGACAGACAGGAGCCTGCTGAGAGCAGACAGACAGCATGATGTATCTCTGCTGAGAGCAGACAGACAGGAGCCTGCTGAGAGCAGACAGACAGCATGATGTATCCCTGCTTAAAGCAGACAGACAGCATGATGTATCCCTGCTGAGAGCAGACAGACATGAGCCTGCTGAGAGCAGACAGACAGCATGATGTATCCCTGCTGAGAGCAGACAGACAGCATGATGTATCCCTGCTGAGAGCAGACAGACAGGAGCCTGCTGAGAGCAGACAGACAGCATGATGTATCCCTGCTGAGAGCAGACAGACAGGAGCCTGCTGAGAGCAGACAAGCAGACAGACAGGAGCCTGCTGAGAGCAGACAGACAGGAGCCTGCTGAGAGCAGACAGACAGGAGCCTGCTGAGAGCAGACAGACAGCATGATGTATCCCTGCTGAGAGCAGACAGACAGGAGCCTGCTGAGAGCAGACAAGCAGACAGACAGGAGCCTGCTGAGAGCAGACAGACAGGAGCCTGCTGAGAGCAGACAGACAGGAGCCTGCTGAGAGCAGACAGACAGCATGATGTATCTCTGCTGAGAGCAGACAGACAGGAGCCTTCTGAGAGCAGACAGACAGCATGATGTATCCCTGCTGAGAGCAGACAGACAGGAGCCTGCTGAGAGCAGACAGACAGCATGATGTATCCCTGCTGAGAGCAGACAGACAGGAGCCTTCTGAGAGCAGACAGACAGGAGCCTGCTGAGAGCAGACAGACAGCATGATGTAATTATTAACTAATTAAAACACAGACACACACACAGGGAATGCACCCCCCCCCACCCCCCTCATTATCATCTTGTGTAAGAGTATTAATCATCAAACAACCAATTAGCACAGTGTTACTGTTAGCGACGGGTGTGTATATAACATCCCAGGCTAATTCATTCCAGTGTGTGTGTGTGTGTGTGTGTGTGTGTGTGTGTGTGTGTGTGTGTGTGTGTGTGTGATGATATAACACAATATATTCCAGAGCTGTTAGAGAAATTAAACAGGCGGATAGCTGCTGCTGCTGCCTTCTTACACCCAGGAGGAAAGAACATCCAGTGTGTGTCCCAAATGGCACCCCATTTAGTGCTACTAGTATTACTTTTGACCAGGGCCCATAGGGAATAGTATGCTACTTGGGATGCAGCCACAGTCAGCGTGCCACCCCCTGTCCCCATATGGCACAATGATAATGACAACGTCGCTAGTTGGTAGCAGGCCAGAGGGAGGTGATGGATGGCAGCCGGGTGGCTGGAGATAATCTCTCAGAGAGAGAGAGAGGGAGGGAGGGAGGGAGAGAGAGAGCGAAAGAGAGAGAGAGCGAGAGAGAGAGAGAGAGAGAGCGAGAGAGAGAGCGAAAGAGTGAGAGAGTGAGAGAGAGAGAGCGAGAGAGAGAGAGCGAAAGAGAGAGAGAGCGAGAGAGAGAGAGCGAAAGAGAGCGAAAGAGAGAGAGAGCGAGAGAGAGCGAGAGAGAGAGAGCGAGAGAGAGAGAGCGAGAGAGAGAGCAAAAGAGAGAGAGAGCGAAAGAGAGAGAGAGAGAGCGAGAGAGAGAGCGAAAGAGAGAGAGAGAGAGAGAGAGAGAGAGAGAGAGAGAGAGAGAGAGAGAGCTAGAGAGAGAGCGAAAGAGAGAGAGCGAAAGAGAGAGCGAGTGAAAGAGCGAGATACAGACGTTGTCATCCTACAAGAAACATGGTATAGAGGAGATGGACCCACTGGTTGCCCTCTAGGTTACAGAGAGCTGGTAGTCCCATCCACCAAACTACCAGGTGTGAAACAGGGAAGAGACTCTGGGGGTATGCTAATTTGGTATAGAGCAGCCCTAACCCACTATTAAATTAATAAAAACTAGACATTTGGTTGGAAATAAATAAGGAAATAATCTCAACAGAAAAATATGTCCTCCTGTGTGCTACCTACAGTGGGGGAAAAAAGTATTTAGTCAGGCACCAATTGTGCAAGTTCTCCCACTTAAAAAGATGAGAGAGGCCTGTCATTTTCATCATAGGTACACGTCAGCTATGAGAGACAAAATGAGAAAAAAAAATCCAGAAAATCACATTGTAGGATTTTTAATGAATTTATTTGCAAATTATGGTGGAAAATAAGTATTTGGTCAATAACAAAAGTTTCTCAATACTTTGTTATATACCCTTTGTTGGCAATGACACAGGTCAAACGTTTTCAATTTATAAAATTTTTGACATGGGTTTTTCTGGATTTTGTTGTTGTTATTCTGTCTCTCACTGTTCAAATAAACCTACCATTAAAATTATAGACTGATCATTTCTTTGTCAGTGGGCAAACGTACGAAATCAGCAGGGGATCAAATACTTTTTAACCTCACTGTATAACATTGTCACGGTATCAAACACATCATATGGAAACCACATGTTTTACTCCGTTCCATTAATTCCATTCCTCCTATAGCTCCTCCCACCAGCCTCCACTGCTTTGGACAGAACCATAATTAATAAGAATGAAAAAAACATAACTAGAAAGAATCGACCCAAAAACAGAGCAAATTGGAATGCTATCTGGTCCTAAACAGAGAGTGCACAATGGCAGAATACCTGACCACTGTGACTGACCCAAACTTAAGGAAAGCTTTGACTATGTACAGACTCAGTGAGCATAGTCTTGCTATTGAGAAAGGCCGCCGTATGGAGACCTGGCTCTCAAGAGAAGACAGGCTATGTGCACACTGCCCACAAAATGAGGTGGAAACTGAGCTACGCTTCCTAATCTCCTGCCAAATATATGACCTCATTAGAGACACATATTTCCCACACATCACACAGACCCACAAAGAATTTGAAAATAAATCCAACGTTGATCAAATCCCATATCTGTTAAGCGAAATACCACATTGTGCAATCCCAGCAGCAAGATTTGTGGCCCGTTGCCATGAGAAAAGGGCACCCAGTGGAGCACAAACAGCATTGTAAATACAACCAATATTTATCTGTTTATTTATCCTCCCTCACTATTCATACTACAACTTTTTGCACATTGCTAAAACAGTGTACGCAGCTGATAATATATCACTTGAAATGTATTTTATAACCTTTTTGAGTTTACTGTTAACTTTACTGTTAACTTCTAATAGCTTTTTTAATGTTACATTTTTCTTCTCACTTTTTTTTAAATTGTTTATTTCACTTGTAAACATGTTTCCCATGCCAATGAAGCCCCTTTGAAGAGAGAGAGAGAGCCTGATCATACACACTGAGAGAGAGAGAGAGAGAGAGAGAGAGAGAGAGAGAGAGAGAGAGAGAGAGAGAGAGAGAGAGAGAGAGAGAGAGAGAGAGAGAAGAGAGAGAGAAAGAGAGAGAGAGAGAGAGAGAGAGAGAGAGAGAGAGAGAGAGAGAGGGGGAGAGACGTACACACTGATAGATATAGAGCAACTGAGGGAACTTAAGAACTGAATCAGCTCTTGTGTCAGCCACTGGTATTAATAATAATTGCTTCTTATTAAGGGCCGTGCCATTCGGTAATTACCTCTCCGCTGAAATGCACAACAACAACAAAATCATGCTGTTACTATTACTATTACTATTAATATTAATATTATTATTATTATTATTATTATTATTATTGGACAAGAGAGATAATGGGATAAAATAATAATAATTAACTAGCATGTGATGACAAGGCCTGTCTACTGAGAGCATTGCAACCATTCCCCTGCCCAACAACACAATTCACTGGTAACCTATTAGAATTAAAAACAAAAATGTATGTTTTAAGTGAGAAGTAGGCATTGGTCTGAAGTAAAAAAATAAAGGAAATTCACGAGCACCACAACGCCTACTCCGGCCATGCTCACCCAAGTTTTTCCAGCACAGTTTTGACCTACTACAGTAGCTATGTTGGTCTATTGTACTTCAAACAGTGTAGGCTGTTTGAAAAGGTTTGAATCCTAAGCAACCTACAGTGCGTGAAGGCTCCCACCGACCCAGAGGACTGGGTGATCTTGCTCTCTGAGGCCGACGAGAGTAATGTCTTTAATCAAGCTAACAATCGCAAGGCCGCGGGGCCTGGCGGTATTCCAGGGCACGTTCTCAGGAGCATGTGCAGAACAGCTGGCAGGCATATTCACGATCATTTTCAACCTCTCCTTCTCACAGTCTGAAATCTCCACTTCTTAAGTTGACCACCATCATTCCACAATGACTATTGCCCTGTAGCACTGACATCTGTAATCATGAAGTGCTTTGAAAGGCTGATTATGGCAGACATCATCCCAGACACCCCAGACCCACTCCAAGTCAGATATTGCCCCCAACAGATCCATAGACGATGCAATCTCAATTGCACTCCACACTGCCCTCACCCACCTAGATAAGAGGAATACTTATGTGAGAGTGCTGTTCATTGACTACAGCTCAGCGTTCAACACCATTGTCACCTCCAAGCTCGTCACCAAGCTTAGGTCTGGGGACTGAACACCTCCCTCTGCAACTGGATCCTAGACTTCCTGAGAGGCCGCCCCCAGGTGGTGAGGGTAGGTAACAACACCTCCACCATGCTAACCCTCAACACAGGGTCCCCATAGGGGTGTGTGTCTAGTCCCCTCCTGTACTTCCTGTTCACCCACGACTGCGTGGTTACGCATGACTCCAACACCATCATCAAGTTTGCTGACGACACGACGTTGGTAGGCCTGATTACCAGCGACGATGAGACAGCCTGCAGGTAGGATCAGTGACTTGGCAGTGTGGTGCCATGACAACAACCTCTCTCTCAACGTCATTAAGACCAAGGAGCTCAAACCAGCAACCTTTCGGTTATTAATCCAATGCTGTTAACCGCTAGGCCACTTGCCGATCATATAACTGGTGTTAGCTAGCTACTAGTGATGTTGCTGCACAACCCAAGTGCTTCGGTCTGGTTTTAGAACTCTGCGATTCGGCTGAAAATATATTAGCATTGTCAGAAATGCTTCAAAAAAGGTAGCACATTGTTGGTTCTTAAAGCTGCAATATGTAACTTTTTGGCAACATGACCAGATTCACATAGAAATGTGAGTTATAAATCTCTCATTCTCATCGAAACCAAGTCTAAGAAGTTGTAGATCTGTTCTATGTTCACCATTTCTATGCTTCCTGTTCTTAAGTTTTTTTTTTTTTTCGTCTTTTACTTTCAGGAAATGGCAGAGTGATTTCTGCATATTGCACCTTTAATGGTCAGAAATTAGCGAGCGATAAATTATACATTTAATAAAAACTGTTGCACCCACAAACTTAGACAATCCCCCCCAAAAAATGTATCCCTAAAAAATTATAAATAAATGGAAACTATAGTCTGGTTTTAATCTGATGTCTAGAATTTGACGCAGAAAATACTCTGAAAACTCTATTTGCTAACGACCCTTTTAACCCTTGTTCATGTTTTTGTTAGTCACCCAGTGTACGCGGGTCTGATGGACCCACAACATTATTGGGTTTTTAAAACAATACAGCCATAACAATTTACGTAAAAATACTTAATACTTAGATGTTGACTTATCAATTACAAGCAATATAGACAGCATACATGGTTAATATTTGCCATTTACCTCGGCTAGATCACATTTATCAATAAAAGCGCTATTCGTTTTTTTTAAAATCAAATTTGATTTTTGTAAACAAAAATCTATTACAATCAAGACATGGGTGGAATAAATCATGTTTATCTTGAACAAATGTAAATGAAACAAGGTTTTCATCACTATTTATGTTTATTGCTTTGAACTGAACAAATTAGAAGGACACATTTTACATACAGTATTTTATGGAAATGATAAATGAGCCCCATTGAACACAAATTAAGGCCGGTCTACACACCACATGAGGGACAGAGTTTTACTGTGTGTGTGTGTTGCCAATGTATTTCTTGCACTTGATGCATGTGTGCTGTGTCTTCCTGTCCTTCTTGGGTCCACACACATCACAGCGCTTCTTCTTCTTGTTGCTACCGGCTGCAACCTAGAATGATGAAAGCACCTAGTTCAGGAATTTAGCTAACATCACTCACTCACTCACACATTCACTCACTCACTCACTCACTCACTCACTCACTCACTCACTCACTCACTCACTCACTCACTCACTCACTCACTCACTCACTCACTCACTCAACTCCCTCACTCACATATACAGTTACAGCAGGCCAAGGTAGGAGAGTCAGACACACACATGCAACAACATCACTCACACTTACTTCCTGGTTTAGAGTTGTTGGTTCTGTGGGTCGGGCGGATGGGGCGCCAGCATCCTCCTCCTGAATCCTCCTCACGATGGCTGCAGTAGCTGGGGTCCTTGGGATATGTTGCCTCCTCTGGATTTGAGGTCTTACCAGTGCCTTGCCCAGCTCCTTGAGAAAAAGCCGTCTCCTCTGGAGCTTTCCCCCTGTTCCAATCTGAGTTCAACGCCATCCGGATGACAAAACGCGGTGTACGTCGAGATGTCCAAGATGTTGAAGAATATCACAAGTGGCCAGCGTAGGTTTCTTCTTTTGCAGCTGTAGCCAGTCACACCCTGACTTATGGAACTCTAGTATGTTGAGTCAGGGTGTGGAGTTCTATGTTGTTATTTCTATGTTCTCATTCTAGGTTGTGTGTTTCTATGTTGGCCGGGTGTAATTCCCAATCAGAGGCAGCTGTCGCTCGTTGTCTCTGATTGGGGATCATACTTAAGTAGCCTGTTGGCAATCAGTTGTTGTGGGATCTTGTTCCGTGTTAGAGGCTCGTATTGTGTTTAGCCTGAGGACTTCACGTTACGTTGTTTTTGTTCGTGTGTTTATCTTTATAATGAACATGTATGCGTTTCACGCTGCGCCTTGGTCTGCCCCGTCCTTCAACGAACGTGATAGTAGCCAGTCACCAGCTTGTCTAAATTGTCCACCCCTTCCTTTTTTAGGCATTGTAATCCATTATGATTTCTGGGTTTTGATGTTCCACAGATTCTCCCATCCCAATGCAGCGTACTCATGAGTACCACATTTTTGCCTTTCTTTGGCACGTAGGACACTAGGGACGTGTCGGCCGTGAACTCCAACTTAGAGGACTTGACAGGCCTGTTCCGTGTATTCAACAGCTGAGGTGGGAGCTCTGGCTTGTTATTTAGTTCTGTTCCTACCATCGTCAGCTTCCTCTTGAGGAAGTTAAAAAGTTATCGCATGTGATGTTGTGGCCACGGAGTCCCTGTGTCACGTCCAGGACAACCCGCATCCCTTGGTTCTTCTCAGGGGCTCCTCCATCTGGCTTCCCCGTATACACTTGCAAGTTCCCCGCATCTGAAGAAGCAGCAGCATCACAGGCAGCCCAGATCTTGATTCCATATTTTGCGTGTTTAGATGGTATGTACTGCCTGAAGGGGCAGCGGCCCCTAAATGGCATAAGCTTCTCATCAACAGTAACGTTGGGCCCAGGGTTGTAAAACAGGGGAAGGCGGTCCAGAGACATGATCCTCATATTCTGAACATTCTTCCATCTTCCAAAGTGGAAGACGCTCCTTCCACACTAACTTCTCTCTCTGCAAAAAAATATTATACAATTTTTTTTCTCCATACTGATTGATTGTGGTAAAGAGCCACACCTGCAAAGCTATTTATTTGTTGTGTCCCTCCCCGAATTTGCACCTGGCTGGGGTAGAGTGTGGGAAGATACGGAATTTCTTACAATGTATCGAAATAATGTATTGAAATAACGTTGTGCAGGTTCCCGCAAGACATTGTGAGGTTTCACACACTACAAAGGGTAAAGAGTGCGAGAAAAGTGGGAGACAGACAGACAGGCAGGGAGACAGGCAGAAAGGCAGGGAGAGAGACAGACAGGCAGGCAGAAAGGCAGGGAGACAGGCAGGGAGACAGGCAGACAGGCAGGGAGAGAGACAGACAGGCAGGCAGAAAGGCAGGGAGACAGGCAGGGAGACAGGCAGACAGGCAGGGAGACAGACAAGACAGGCAGGGATACAGACAGACAGGCAGGGAGACAGGCAGACAGGCAGACAGGCAGGGAGACAGGCAGGGAGACAGGGAGATCGGCAGGCAGACAGGCAGACAGGCAGGGAGACAGGCAGACAGGCAGGGAGACAGGCAGACAGGCAGGGAGACAGACAGACAGGCAGGGAGTCGGGAAAACAGGCAGGGAGACAGGCAGACTGGCAGGGAGACAGACAGACAGGCAGGGAGACAGGCAGACAGGCAGAAAGGCAGGGAGAGAGACAGACAGGCAGGGAGACAGGCAGACAGGCAGGGAGACAGGCAGACAGGCAGGCAGACAGGCAGACAGGCAGGGAGACAGGCAGGGAGACAGGCAGACAGGCAGGGAGACAGACAGGCAGGGAGACAGACAGACAGGCAGGGAGACAGGCAGACAGGCAGGGAGACAGGCAGGGAGACAGGCAGACAGGCAGGGAGACAGGCAGACAGGCAGGCAGACAGGAGGGAGACAGACAGACAGGCAGGGAGACAGGCAGGCAGACAGGCAGACAGGCAAACAGGCAGGGAGACAAGCAGGGAGACAGGCAGACAGGCAGGGAGACAGACAGGCAGGCAGGCAGACAGGCAGGGAGACAGGCAGGGAGACAGGCAAACAGGCAGGGAGACAGACAGACAGGCAGGGAGACAGACAGACAGGCAGGGAGACAGACAGACAGGGAGGGAGACAGACAGACAGACATGTTCTTGGTGCTATGTTGAAACAGCAGGCCTAGGGAGGAGGAAGACAGAATGAAGGCACACAGCATAACATGTACATGAAGGCAGGGTAAAGTGACTAGGCATCAGGATAGATAATAATAAGGTATTTGAGGTAGATATGTACATGAAGGCAGGGTAAAGTGACTAGGCATCAGGATAGATAATAATAAGGTATTTGAGGTAGATATGTACATGAAGGCAGGGTAAAGTGACTAGGCATCAGGATAGATAATAATAAGGTATTTGAGGTAGATATGTACATGAAGGCAGGGTAAAGTGACTAGGCATCAGGATAGATAATAATAAGGTATTTGAGGTAGATATGTACATGAAGGCAGGGTAAAGTGACTAGGCATCAGGATAGATAATAATAAGGTATTTGAGGTAGATATGTCCATGAAGGCAGGGTAAAGTGACTAGGCATCAGGATAGATAATAATAA
>NC_059217.1:48186314-48216314 GCF_020615455.1 Coregonus clupeaformis
TCTGACGCTCGTCGGATGTGGCAGGGCTTGAAAACTATTACAGACTACAAAGGGAAGCACAGCCACGAGCTTCCCAGTGACACAAGCCTACCAGACGAAGCTAAACCACTTCTATGCTCGCCGAGGCAAGCAACACTGAAGCATGCATGAGAGCACCAGCTGTTCCGGATGACTATGTGATCACGCTCTCCGTAGCCGATGTGAGTAAGACTTTTAAGCAGGTCAACATTCACAAGGGCAGCAGGGCCAGACGGATTACCAGGACGTGTACTCCGAGCATGTGCTGACCAACTGGCAAGTGTCTTCACTGACATTTTCAACATGTCCCTGACTGAATCTGTAATACCAACATGTTTCAAGCAGACCACCATAGACCCCGTGCCCAAGGACACTAAGATAACCTGCCTAAATGACTACCGACCCGTAGCACTGACGTCTGTAGCCATGAAGTGCTTTGAAAGGCTGGTCATGGCTCACATCAACACCATTATCCCAGAAACCCTAGACCCACTCCTATTTGCATACCGCCCCAACAGATCCACAGATGATGCAATCTCTATTGCACTCCACACTGCCCTTTCCCACCTGGACAAGAGGAACACCTACGTGAGAATGCTATTCATTGACTACAACTCAGCATTCAGCACCATAGTGCCCTCAAAGCTCATCACTAAGCTAAGGATCCTGGGACTAAACACCTCCCTCTGCAACTGGATCCTGAACTTCCTGACGGGCCACCCCCAGCTCAGCTGGTAGAGCACGGCGCTTGTAACGCCAAGGTAGTGGGTTCGATCCCCGGGACCACCCATACACACAAATGTATGCACGCACAACTGTAAGTCGCTTTGGATAAAAGCGTCTGCTAAATGGCATATTATTATTATTATTATTATTAACAACACATCTGCCACACTGATCCTCAACACGGGGGCCCCTCAGGGGTGCGTGCTCAGTCCCCTCCTGTACTCCCTGTTCACCCATGACTGCATGGCCAGGCACGACTCCAACACCATCATTAAGTTTGCAGACGACACAACAGTGGTAGGCCTGATCACCGACAACGATGAGACAGCCTATAGGGAGGAGTTCAGAGACCTGGCCGTGGGGTGCCAGGATAACAACCACTCCTTCAACTTGACCAAGACAAAGGAGATGATTGTGGACTACAGGAAAAAAAAGAGGACTGAGCACGCCCCCATTCTCATCGACGGGGCTGTAGTGGAACAGGTTGAGAGCTTCAAGTTCCTTTGTGTCCACATCACCAACAAACTATCATGGTCCAAACACACCAAGACAGTGGTGAAGAGGGCACGACAAAGCTTATTCCCCCTCAGGAGACTGAAAAGATTTGGCATGGGTCCTCAGATCCTCAAAAAGTTCTACAACTGCACCATCGAGAGCATCCTGACTGGTTGCATCACCACCTGGTATGGCAACTGCTCGGCCTCCGACCGCAAGGCACTACAGAGGGTAGTGCGTACGGCCCAGTACATCACTGGGGCCAAGCTTCCTGCCATCCAGGACCTCTATACCAGGCGGTGTCAGAGGAAGGCCCTCAAAATTGTCAAAGACTCCAGCTACCCTAGTCATAGACTGTTCTCTCTGCTACCGCACGGCAAGCGGTACCGGAGCGCCAAGTCTATGTCCAAAAGACTTCTCAACAACTTCTACCCCCAAGCCATAAGACTCCTGAACAGCTAATCATGGCTACCCGGACTATTTGCACTGCCCCCCCCACCCCATCTTTTTACACTGCTGCTACTCTGTTTATTATTTATGCATAGTCACTTTAACTCTACCACATGTACATATTACTTCCAACTACCTCAACTGTCAAGGTGCCCCAGCACATTGACTCTGCACGGTACCCCCCCTGTACAGTGGGGGAAAAAAGTATTTAGTCAGCCACCAATTGTGCAAGTTCTCCCACTTAAAAGATGAGAGAGGCCTGTAATTTTCATCATAGGTACACGCCAACTATGACAGACAAATGAGGGGAAAAAATCCAGAAAAATCACATTGTAGGATTTTTTATGAATTTATTTGCAAATTATGGTGGAAAATAAGTATTTGGTCAATAACAAAAGTTTCTCAATACTTTGTTATATACCCTTTGTTGGCAATGACACAGGTCAAACGTTTTCTGTAAGTCTTCACAAGGTTTTCACACACTGTTGCTGGTATTTTGGTATGTTATTTTTCCTAAACCTTAACCCTTACCTTAACCATTCAGAGTTAATGCCTAAACTTAACCTTAATATAAAGGCGAAAGAAACGCACACCTATTTAGACGAGGTGCTGGCTAATGGCGTAAAACACTTGAAAAAGAAAAGGAGAGCCTCACACTCTAGGAGCTCAGATGCAATTATTTAATATCCTAATAACCAACGTTTCGACAGACAAGCTGTCTTCATCAGGGTATGTATGTCTTCAAATGTATAATGACAAACACTGCGGGTCACTAGTTTATATAGTGTCAAAGGACACACGCAGGTGTCTGTAATCATGGCCGGGTGTGGCCTAATAGCATTGGTTAATTCACAGATAAAAACAACATACAAAAAACATGGATAGCATATGATCATAGATACTTACCCACATAATTTTTACCGCAAGGACAAGTTATAAGATAAATAACTGCCTTAGTGGAGCACGGAATAACACCTTTGATTGGGATCTGTTTCCCTGTTTGGGGGTGTTTGAAGGATCTACATTTGTAAGTGCCATTGCATTGAGCGCAGCCATTACACTTGTAGTTTCCATCCGGTAGAGGCGCAAATAGACGTTGTGCAGGGATATTTAGGGGTGGTAAATCAGAGTTGACCAATTGATCTCTGAGATTTCTGCCCCGCGAGAATACAACCAAGGGAGGGTCCGAAAACACATTACCGATACTGTCATCGGATCTTAGAATGTGCCAATGTTTGTGAACGATTCCTTTAATTTGTTCGGAGCAATTTGAATAGCGTGTAGTTAGAACGCAAGAATGCTTGATCTCTGAGACCGTACCACCCTCTGGAGAGCCCTGCGGTTGGACCATTTCAGATTGTCAGTGATGTGTACGCAGAGGAACTTGAAGCTTTCCACCTTCTCCACAGCGGTCCCGTTGACGGTCTCTGCTGTTTCCTGAAGTCCATGATCAGCTCCTTTGTTTTGTTGACGTTGAGTGAGAGGTTATTTTCCTGGCACCACACTCCCAGGGCCCTCACCTCCTCCCTGTAGGCTGTCTCGTCATTGTTGGTAATCAAGCCTACTACTGTTGTGTCATCTGCAAACTTGATGATTGAGTTGGAGGCGTGCGTGGCCACGCAGTCATGGGTGAACAGGGAGTACAGGAGGGGGCTGAGCACGCACACTTGTGGGGCCCCAGTGTTGAGGATCAGCGAAGTGGAGATATTGTTTCCTACCTTCACCACCTGGGGGCGGCCCGTCAGGAAGTCCAGGACCCAGTTGCACAGGGCGGGGTTCAGACCCAGGGCCCCGAGCTTAATAATGAGCTTGGAGGTACTATGGTGTTGAAGGCTGAGCTATAGTCAATTAACAGCATTCTGACGTAGGTATTCCTTTTGTCCAGATGGGATAGGGCAGTGTGCAGTGTGATGGCAATTGCATCGTCTGTGGATCTATTGGGGTGGTAAGCAAATTGAAGTGGGTCTAGGGTGTCAGGTAAGGTAGAGGTGATATGATCCTTAACTAGCCTCTCAAAGCACTTCATGATGACAGAAGTGAGTGCTACGAGGCGATAGTCATTTAGTTCAGTTACCTTTGCTTTCTTGGGTACAGGAACAATGGTGGCCATCTTGAAGCATGTGGGGACAGCATACTGGGATAGGGAGAGATTGAATATGTCTGTAAACACTCCAGCCATCTGGTCTGCAAATGCTCTGTGGACGCAGCTAGGGATGCTGTCTGGGCCGGCAGCCTTGCGGGGGTTAACACGCTTAAATGTCTTACTCGCGTCAGCCATGGAGAAGGAGAGCCCACAGTCCTTGGGAGCGGGCCGTGTCGGTGGCACTGTGTTATTCCCTTTGTAATCCGTGATTGTCTGTGGACCCTGCCACATACGTCTCGTGTCTGAGCCATTGAATTGCGACTCCGCTTAGTCTCTGTACTGATGTTTTTCCTGTTTGATTGCCTTACGGAGGGAATAATTACACTGTTTGTATTCTGCCATATTCCCAGTCACCTTGCCATGGTTAAATGCGGTGGTTCGCACTTTCAGATTTGCGTGAATGCTGCCATCTATCCACGGTTTCTGGTTCGGGTAGGTTTTAATAGTCACCGTGGGAACAACATCCCCTATACACTTTCTGATGAACTCAGTCACCGTGTCCGTGTAAGCGTCAATGTTGTTCTCAGAGGCTACCTGGAACATATCCCAGTCCGCGTGATCAAAACAATCTTGAAGCATGGATTCTGATTGGTCAGACCAGCGTTGAATAGACCTTAGCATGGGTACTTCCTGTTTGAGTTTCTGCCTATAGAAAGGGAGGAGCAAAATGGAGTCGTGATCTGATTTGCCAAAGGGAGGGCGGGGGAGGGCCTTGTAGGCGTCTCGAAAAGGCGAGTAGCAGTGATCTAGTTTTTGTCCTAAGCGAGTACTACAGTCAATGTGTTGCTAGAACTTTGGTGGCGTTTTCCTCAAATTTGCTTTGTTAAAATCCCCAGCTTCAATATATGTGGCCTCAGGATATGTGGTTTCCAGTTTGCATAAAGTCCAGTGTAGTTACTTGAGGGCCGTCGTGGTATCGGCTTGAGGGGGAATAGACACGGCTGTGACTATAACCAAAGAGAATTATCTTGGGAGGTAATACAGTCGGCATTTGATTGAGAGGTATTCTAGGTCGGGTGAACAAAAGGACTTGAGTTTCTGTATGTTATCACAATCACACCATGAGTAGTTAATCATGAAACATACACCACCGCCTTTCTTCTTCTCGGAGAGTTCTTTATTCCTGTCTGCGCAATGCACTGAGTACCCAGCTGGCTGTATGGACGGGGACAGTATATCTCGAGAGAGCCATGATTCCATGAAACAGAGTATGTTACTGTCCCTGATGTCTCTCTGGAAGGAGATCCTCGCCCTGAGCTCGTCTACTTTATTGTCCAGGGACTGAACATTACCGAATAATATACTCTGAAGTGGTGGATGGTGTGCACGCCTCCTGAGTCGGACTAGAAGTCCACTCTGAATACCTCTTCTCCACCGTTGGCGATTTTGGAGCAGCCTCTGGGATAATTTCAATTGCCCTGGGGGGTACAAACAAAGGATCCAATTCGGGAAAGTCGTATTCCTTTTACAACAATGAAAGCGTTTTGAGTAAATATTTCACCAGCGGGGTAAAACTAAGTTAAGCATTAATGTACAAAATGCACATTATATTAAAAATAATAGACAGTATTCTAGTTTTTCCTTTGTAAGCCTATTAAGAATATTTCTAAATGTAAATTTGCATCCAGAGTTCACAGAACAATATTATAATAATCCTTTGCATATTCAATTATCAAAAATATCATAAATGAACATATAATGAACATATAATAAAAAGCTGTCGATCTAAAAATACAAATAAATCAAGTTATATAAAATATTCAACTAGAAAAAAAAGAGAAGTTTTGCCAAATGTTTTGTTAATGATTTTGTTGATAAACATGAAACAAAACAATACACCCAGTTAGCAGAATTACTCCTGTTTTACCCAGAATACACCTGGGTCCCTGGCCCAAAGCTGGAGCACGTACTGCAAGGTCCGGCACAGATCTGGCCCACACGCAGAGCACAGATCTGGCCCACACGCAGAGCACAGATCTGGCCCACACGCAGAGCACAGATCTGGCCCACACGCAGAGCACAGATCTGGCCCACACGCAGAGCACAGATCTGGCCCACACGCAGAGCACAGATCTGGCCCACACACAGAGCACAGATCTGGCCCACACACAGAGCACAGATCTGGCCCCACACACAGAGCACAGATCTGGCCCACACACAGAGCACAGATCAAATTAGGAAGGTGTGGCCCAGCTCTGCCCCACACATTGTAAAATTATAAAATTATAAAAGGTGTGGCCCAAATCTGGACCTCATAGTGCAAAACGATTGTAAAATAAAAAGGTGCAGCTCAGGTTTGGTCCACATACCACACAAAGGTACGGCTGAGTTCCCAGCAGGTCCCCGGTCCAGAGGTGGGCCAGATGCAGGCTCCCACACATACCTTATATGGGGCTACATTAAACCAGCTACTCCCCAAATTACAGTGAAATACTCTGCTATTAAAGGCTTTATTTAAACTAAAGAGAAGAGCAGTTGCAGATTAAGTTGATCCAAAATCAAGGTATCAAGGTAGTTTATTACAAGTTGCAACAGAACATGAAGCATAGAAAAACAGACAGCTTCTGACATGAAGCGCAAATAATGCTAATAGGTAATGTTGACATGCATTGGATTGGTGCCACAAATGCTAAAACGTTACGATTTTAAACAGTGGCTAGGTAAACAAAACTGCTGTTATACCTTGTCCATAGACCGCTTACAGTGTGAACTTTCCCTTTAATTAATGTTTCCCCATCCCATGGGAAGCCCAATGGTGTTGATTGTTTTCTGTATTTGTTGTGTTGTATTTACTATCTGTGAGCCAAGTGTAAGTAGGAAGGGGAAAGAGTAATTAAAGCGATAGCCCAGTGTAAGTAGGAAGGGGAAACAGTAATTAAAGGGATAGTCATATGACATACTTAAAAAACAGGAGGTAAAAACCTGAGAATTCGACGTGGTGTTGATAGGAATAGTGTATATTTTCTGAGCTGCTGGAAGAAGAGACACAGATCCTCCCCATCTCGCCCTCCACCAGCTGGTACTGAAACATGAGTGAGTGAGGTATTGCTGCCCACCAGGAGAAGAAGAGACAAGGAAGATGTGTCTATTCTCGGCATCAGATGGACAGATCCTCCCCATCTCTCCCTCCACCAGCTGGTACTGAAACACCGTCAATCAACTCTGGGGTTTCACTATAACACAATGAGGTTAGGTAAGTGTACAGTCAGGTCCAAAATTATTGCCACCCATGATAAAGATAAAATAAATAAATACTGCTCTACAGTCGTGGTCAAACGTTTTGAGAATGACACAAATACTAATTTTCACAAAGTCTGCTGCTTCAGTTTTGATGATGACAATTTGCATATACTCCAGAATGTCATGAAGAGTGATCAGATGAATTGCAATTAATTGCAAAGTCCCTCTTTGCCATGAAAATGAACTTAATCCCCCCAAAAAACATTTCCACTGCATTTCAGCCCTGCCACAAAAGGACCAGCTGCCATCATGTCAGTGATTCTCTCGTTAACACAGGTGAGAGTGTTGACGAGGACAAGGCTGGAGATCACTCTGTCATGCTGATTGAGTTAGAATAACAGACTGGAAGCTTTAAAAGGAGGGTGGTGCTTGAAATCATTGTTCTTCCTCTGTTAACCATGGTTACCTGCAAGGAAACACATGCCATCATCATTGGTTTGCACAAAAAGGGCTTCACAGGCAAGGATATTGCTGCTAGTAAGATTGCACTTAAATCAACCATTTATTGGATCATCAAGAACTTCAAGAAGAGAGGTTCAATTGTTGTGCTTGCCTACGGAGCTGTGAGGGGAACGGCACCTCCTTACCTTCAGGCTCTGATCAGACCCTACACCCAAACGAGGGCACTACGTTCATCCACCTCTGGCCTGCTGGCTCCCCTACCTCTACGGAAGCACAGTTCCCGCTCAGCCCAGTCAAAGCTATTCGCTGCTCTGGCACCCCAATGGTGGAACAAGCTCCCCCACGACGCCAGGACAGCGGAGTCACTGACCACCTTCCGGAGACACCTTCCCCCACCCCCCATAAAAAAAATTAAAAAAAAGGTGGTTAACCCACTGGCTATCATAAGTTGAATGCACCAATTTGTAAGTCGCTCTGGATAAGAGCGTCTGCTAAATGATGAAAATGTAAATGTAAAAATGTACATTAGGTGAGTTTTAATTCAATTCAATACTTTATTAATCCCAGTGTGTGAAAACAACAAATACCTGGAATGAAGAAATTTAAATGTAGGAAGGCGTCAGGGCGCCCAAGAAAGTCCAGCAAGCGCCAGGACCGTCTCCTAAAGCTGATTCAGCTGCGGGATCGGGGCACCACCAGTGCAGAGCTTGCTCAGGAATGGCAGCAGGCAGGTGTGAGTGCATCTGCACGCACAGTGAGGCGAAGACTTTTGGAGGATGGTCTGGTGTCAAGAAGGGCAGCAAAGAAGCCACTTCTCTCCAGGAAAAACATCAGGGACAGACTGATATTCTGCAAAAGGTACAGGGATTCGACTGCTCAGGACTGGGGTAAAGTCATTTTCTCTGATGAATCACCTTTCGGATTGTTTGGGGCATCCGGAAAACACCTTGTCTGGAGAAGACAAGGTGAGCGCTACCATCAGACCTGTGTCATGCCAACAGTAAAGCATCCTGAGACCATTCATGTGTTGGGTTGCTTCTCAGCCAAGGGAGTGGGCTCACTCACAATTTTGCCTAAGAACACAGCCATGAATAAAGAATGGTACCAACACATCCTCCGAGAGCAACTTCTCCCAACCATCCAAGAACAGTTTGGTGAAGACCAATGCCTTTTCCAGCATGATGGAGCACCTTGCCATAAGGCAAAAGTGATAACTAAGTGGCTCGGGGAACAAAACATAGACATTTTGGGTCCATGGCCAGGAAACTCCCCAGACCTTAATCCCATTGAGAACTTGTGGTCGATCCTCAAGAGGCGGGTGGACAAACAAAATCCCACAAAAACTGACAAATTCAACTGCATTGATTATGCAAGAATGGGCTGCCATCAGTCAGGATGTGGCCCAGAAGTTAAATAACAGCATGCCAGGGCGGATTGCAGAGGTCTTGAAAAAGAAGGGTCAACGCTGCAAATATTGACTCTTTGCATAAACTTAATGTAATTGTCAATAAAAGCCTTTGACACTTATAGAATGCTTGTAATTATACTTCAGTATACCATAGTAACATCTGACAAAAATATCTCATAACACTTTGTGAAGACCAATACTTGTGTCATTCTCAAAACAGAGTTGCAAAGAAAAAGCTTCCTCTGTCCAGTGTCTGTGTTCTTTTGCCCATCTTAATCTTTTATTTTTATTGGCCAGTCTGAGATATGGCTTTTTCTTTGCAACTCTGCCTAGAAGGTCAGCATCCCGGAGTCGCCTCTTCACTGTTGACGTTGAGACTGGTGTTTTGTGGGTACTATTTAATGAAGCTGCCAGTTGAGGACCTGTGAGGCGTCTGTTTCTCAAACTAGACACTCTAATGTATTTGTCCTCTTGCTCAGTTGTGCACCAGGGCGTCCCACTCCTCTTTCTATTCTGGTTAGAATGTTAAACAAATCAAAATATATTTTATATTTGAGATTCCTCAAATAGCCACCCTTTGCCTTGATGACAGCTTTGCACACACTTGGCATTCTCTCAACCAGCTTCACCTGGAATGCTTTTCCAACAGTTGAAGGAGTTTCCACATATGCTGAGCATTTGTTGGCTACTTTTCCTTCACTCTGCGGTCCGACTCATCCCAAACCATCTCAATTGGGTTGAGGTCAGGGGATTGTGGAGGCCAGGTCATCTGATGCAGCACTCCGTCACTCTCCTTCTTGGTCAAATAGCCCTTACACAGCCTGAAGGTGTGTTGGGTCATTGTCCTGTTGAAAAACAAATTATAGTCCCACTAAGCCCAAACCAGATGGGATGGGGTATCGCCGTAGAATGCTGTGGTAGCCATGCTGGTTAAGTGTGCCTTGAATTCTAAATAAATCACAGACAGTGCCACCAGCAAAGCACCCCCACACCATAACACCTCCTCCTCCGTGCTTTACGGTGGGAAATACACATGCAGAGATCATCCGTTCACCCACACTGCGCCTCACAAAGACACGGCGGTTGGAACCAGAAATCTCCAATTTGGACTCCAGACCAAAGGACAGATTTCCACCGGTCTAATGTCCATTGCTCGTGTTTCTTGGCCCAAGCAAGTCTCTTCTTCTTATTGGTGTCCTTTAGTAGTGGTTTCTTTGCAGCAAGTCGACCATGAAGGCCTGATTCACACAGAATCTCAAATATAAAATATATTTAGAATTGTTGAACACTTTTTTGGTTACTACATGATTCCATATGTGTTATTTCATAGTTTTGATGTCTTCACTATTATTTTACAATATAAAAAATTGTAAAAATAAAAATAAAAAACCTGGAATGAGTAGGTATTTCTAAAGTTTTGACTGGTACTGTGTGTCAGTCTGTGAATGTCTATGTATGTCTGTCTATGAGTGTATATATCTGTCTGCCTGTCTGTCTGATTCTCTCAATAATTTGCCGATAGAATTGGATTCCTGTCTGTATGCCTAACCTCTAACCCCTGTGACTCATCTTCTCCCATTGACAAAAAACCATACTGCTACCTAGCTAGCTGTTAGCTACCAAAATGAGCTACCATTTGCTAAGTTAGCTAGCTAGCCAACTCAGCTATTGTTAGCCACATGACATGAATGGAACACGGCTGACTGTAGCTAGTAATTGCAAAAAACTGTGCTCTAAAAATAAATGGCTATAGTTCAATGCTGCTGGTTAATTTTAAGCATTACTCAAGTAGCTACTTATCAATATTTGTTTCTCAGGATGACGTTCTTCGAGATTCACTCCTTCGCTCCCTTGCAATTTTAGGGGTTGTCCACACACACACGCACTTGTACACACCTCAAACCACTTGTGGACTGTAATAATGATGTTGGGCCACATAACACACAGCAGACTCGGTGCAATAGAAAAGACACAACTTAACCGAGCGCAGCTTGTCTGTGTATTGGCCCTCACATTTCACCGTTGGGCCACATACCCTCGGCCAAGAGTACGAACACAAATCAAACCCTGTGCGGATCTCGTGCAGCTGGCAGGATCCTGGCGCATATGTATTACATAATCTGTCTGCTAGTTAACCAACACTGGTGGATGAATGCCTTAATTGGCCCCAGAATCTGACTGTTAACCCTGTGAGACTGTTGCAGAAAGGTTTCCTCTAAGTGTTTTGTTAACCCTGTGATACCCAACCATAGATCCAAATGAGGAAAAAATATATTACCCTTCAGAAATGCTTGTAACAGGCTTCTGATTATGAAAATTATCAGGTTTTTTTGGAATTTCTCATTTGTGTAAATACAATTCTGGAACCTGTGCTTCAATGCTAGGAACAATATGTGGTAAGAAAACTGTACAATTCTATTAAAATCACATCAAAATGGATCAAAAGCGTTTACATGTGATGGAAAATATTGTCTTATTGTATGTACGTCTTAAATTAAGTCATATTTTTTTCTGAAATAGACATACTGATCAACTCGACCTATCCACATTTGAGTATTTCACTATCAAACATAAAGTATTCACAGCCCTGAGTTAATACTTACTTTGTAGAAGCACCTTTGGCAGCAATTACAGCTGTGAGTCTTTCTGAGTAAGTATCTAAGATTTTGTATTCAGGACAAAAAGTGAATTGCTTTGCCACATTTTTTGCAATATTACTTTAGTGCCTTGTTGCAAACAGGATGCATGTTTTGGAATATTTTCACTCTGTCATTTAGGTTAGTATTGTGGAGTAACTACAATGTTGTTGATCCATCTTCAGTTTTCTCCTATCACAGCCATTAAACTGTAACTGTTATAAAGTCACCATTGGCCTCATGGGGAAATCCCTGAGCGGTTTCCTTCTTCTCCGGCAACTGAGTTAGGAAGGACGCCTGTATCTTTGTAGTGACTGGGTGTATTGATACACCATCCAAAGTGTAATGAATAACTTCACCTTGCTCAATGTCTGTTTTTTTTACCCATCTACCAATAGGTGCCCTTCTTTGCGAGGCATTGGAAAACCTCCCTGGTCTTTGTGGTTAAATCTGTGTTTGAAATTCACTGCTCGACTGAGGAATCTTACAGATAATTGTATGTGTGGGGTTACAGAGATGAGGTAGCCATTCAAAAATCATGTTCAACACTATTATTGCACACAGAGTGAATCCATGCAACTTATTATGTGACTTGTTAAGCACATTTTTACTCCTGAACTTATTTAGGCTTGCCATAAAAAAAAGGGGTTGAATACTTATCGACTCAAGACCAGCAATGTCTCTGTGAGAACCAAATCGTGTCATGCACCCAGATATCAAGAAGGCCCATCTTGGACATTAAACTTTGTAACAGCCCAAGCCCTCTATGTGATATGCCGTAACAAAGGGGTTGAATACTTATTGACGCAAGACATTTCAGCTTTAATTCATTTGTAAACATTTTCCAAAAAAACATAATTCCACTTTGACATTATGGGGTATTATGGGTGCGTGACAGAGACTTGGCTAAATGGCTCAATCCGGATAAGGGCTTTGACATAGCTTGTCTTGAGTCGATAAGTATTCAACCCCTTTGTATACCCCATAATGTCAAAGTGGAATTATGTTTTTCTAAATGTTTCCAAATTAATTAAAAAGTGAAAAGCTGAAATGTCTTGAGTCAATAAGTATTCAACCCCTTTGTAATGTGTAGCTAAATAAATAACATGAATAAATGAGGCTAGTTCTCTACTACAGGGGCTTTCAACCTCTCCACAGCTGTTCACAAACCTCTCCTCTGGGACCCCCAGCTGTTCCAAACCTCTCCCCTGGGACCCCCAGCTGTTCCAAACCTCTCCTCTGGGACCCCCAGCTGTTCCAAACCTCTCCTCTGGGACCCCCAGCTGTTCCAAACCTCTCCTCTCCTCTGGGACCCCCAGCCGTTCCAAACCTCTCCCCTGGGACCCCCAGCTGTTCCAAACCTCTCCCCTGGGACCCCCAGCTGTTCCAAACCTCTCCTCTGGGACCCCCAGCTGTTCCAAACCTCTCCTGTAGGATCCCCAGCTGTTCCAAACCTCTCCTCTGGGACCCCCGACTGTCCCTCTCCTCTCCTCTGGGACCCCCAGCCGTTCCAAACCTCTCCTCTGGGACCCCCAGCTGTTCCAAACCTCTCCTCTGGGACCCCCAGCTGTTCCAAACCTCTCCTCTGGGACCCCCAGTCGCACCATGTATTTCATCTATTCCACAGCTAGCCCTCCTGATTCAACTTGTCAACTAATCATCAAGCCCTTGATTGATTAATCAGGTGACCTAATTTAGGGCTAGAACAACATTGTGAAATGTCTGATGGGTCCCGGAGGAGAATTTTTGAAAATGACTGCACTAGAGGAATAAGCTGGCCACTTACCATCATCACCGCTGAATAAAGCACCTCCTTCTGTGGCCTCATGGGAGACTGCTACGTTCTGGTCCTTCGAGCTGACTGGAATAGATCAATCAGTGTTCCAAGGGAAGTAGACCTATTATCCCTAGTCCCTAGCATGGATACACCCTATTCCCTTTATAATGTACTACTTTTGACCAGGTCCTGCACTATAGTAGTGCACTATATAGGGATTAGGGTGATGTTCGGGATGCACCAGAACACTGCATTCTATGCTCCCATGTGAATTTATTTGACATCATTACAACCACTCAGGTCTTCAGTCATAATGAATAAAATTACATGTCATCATTATCATAAGAAAGGAAAATGCTTTAGTAGTCTCTCTCTCTCTCTCTCTCTCTCTCTCTCTCTCTCTCTCTCTCTCTCTCTCTCTCTCTCTCTCTCTCTCTCTCTCTCTCTCTCTCTCTCTCTCTCTCTCTCTCTCTCTCTCTCTCTCTCTCTCTCTCTCTCTCTCTCTCTCTCTCTCTCTCTCTCTCTCTCTCTCTCTCTCTCTCTCTCTCTCTCTCTCTCTCTCTCTCTCTCTCTCTCTCTCTCTCTCTCTCTGCCTTGTTGACAAGAAAACTGTGTTTATGTAAAAAAAAAATATGAAAAAACGCAGACATAATTTGCTTATAAATAATTGACTTCTCCATGCTGAGATCTCTGGAGAGGCTTTCAGTTTATTCATGAGAGTTCTGCCTCTGTCAGGCAGCATGGCACGGCAAATTAGCCTCTCGGAGAGGAGAGGTGTGTGTGCTTTAACGAGTCTTCTCTCTACTCTCGTCTCACCCAGGCAACAAGATCCTCTTCTCCTCTGCTTTATTATCCCCCTGTTCTGTCCCTCAGTAATAACCTTCAACTAACCTTTAAAGGGAAATTCTGCCACTTTGAACCTCATATTGATCTTCTCCAGCACCAAACCAGTGTCTGCTGTGTGAAAAACAGCGTGTTTCTATGATCTGTGGTTCAAAAGATCAGAAGGTCCTAAAATAATGCTTCTCTGTGACATCACAGGGTAGGATAAATAGCGATTTTTGTGGGCCTCCCGAGTGGCGGTCTAAGGCACTGCATCGCAGTGCTAGAGGTGTCACTACAGACCCGGTTTGATCCTGGGCTGTATCACAACCGAACGTGATCGGGAGTCCCATAGGGCGGTGCACAATTGGCCCAGCGTCGTCCGGGTTAGGGAAGGGTTTGGCCGGGGGGGCTTTACTTGGCTCATCGCGCTTTAGCGACCCCTTGTGGCGGGCCCGGGCGCCTGCAGGCTGACTTCGGTCATCAGTTGAATGGTGTTTACTTCGACACATTGGTGCGGCTGGCTTCCGGGTGAAGCGGGCGGGTGTTAAGAAGTCATGTTTCGGAGGACGCATGACTTGACCTCCCGAGCCCGTTGGGGAGTTTCAGCGATGAGACAGGATTGGGGAGAGAAAGGCTGTAACCGCCCCCCAAAAAAAAAATATAAACAGTGATTTTCAAAATCTGCAACCAGTTTCTAGCCCAAGGACGGGTATTTTCATGATCCCCACGTCACAGCGAATCTCATAGTGTTTGAAAAATCACTGTTTTTAAAATGTTTGAACTTTTGATGATGTCATCAGGTAGACAAAACTTTGACACTGGTATTGGAACATACCTTGACACTGGTATTGTGCTGGAGATAATGAAAATGAGGTTGAAAAGTGGTTGAGTTGCCCTTTAAACCCAGGCCAATCATTTAAATTCCATTTTCATATCAATGGAGGAGTCAAACGATTAAATTATATTTTAATCGCCACATACACGCTGTCAAGATGAGAATAATAACACTATTATTAACCTGAGGAGAGATGGAGATAGAGGAGGGAGGGAGAGAGGGGGGAGGGGGAGAGGGAGAGAGGGAGGGAGAGAGAGGGAGGGGGGAGAGAGGGAGGGAGAGAGAGGGAGGGGGGAGAGAGGGGGAGAGAGAGGGGGGGGGAGAGGGGGGGAGAGAGGGGGGAGAGGGAGAGAGGGAGGGAGAGAGAGGGAGGGGGGAGAGAGAGGGGGGAGAGGGAGAGAGGGAGGGAGAGAGAGGGAGAGGGGGGGAGAGAGGGGGAGAGAGAGGGGGGAGAGGGAGAACGAGGGAGAGAGGGGGGAGGGGGAGAACGAGGGAGAGAGGGATCTGCGGAGAGAGAGAGAGATGTTATTTAAAGACAACGCAGTGATTAATAATTCAGTAATGAGAAGGAGATCTGTCATAAAAACACTGCTAACATCTGAACATCTGGTCTGTGCTCTGTTCTGCCGGGGTTGAGGGTGTGTGTGTGTGTGTGTGTGTGTGTGTGTGTGTGTGTGTTAGCTAGACTCTGAGGAAGACAAACATGACTAATTGACAGATCATCTGTTCAATTAGGACAGCTGAGCAGGTGGATTTGGTGTGTGTGTGCATGTTGGGGAATGTGGATGACACCGTTAACCGCCAAACCCAAAAGCATGATGGGAACTACCTTGTTTGCGTGACAGTGATTTAGAATGACGCCCCAGAAGGAGACTGTCTGAAAAAAAAATATATATCTGATATTCCCCTAAGTACTAATTAAATCTCCACTACAGCCTACAGTCCTCCTCTCTTCTTATCCCTCTGCTCTCCTCGCTGATCCATCCATCCAGGATCATACAACACGCTGTAGCAGCAGATTGGAGCAAAGAAACATGAGATCACACATCACTCTCGCTCTCTACAAGGCAGTGAGAGAGGAGAGCCAAGCGAGGTCCTGTGTGGTTCAGTTGGTAGAGCATGGTGCTTGCAATGCCAGGGATGTGGGTTTGATTCCCACGGGGGGGGGAAAAATACATGTTTTACAGCAATAATGCTGTAGATAGCGCTGCATTTTGGGTACAATGCTGAAAAATGCTGTTATTAACTGTAATTATAATTGAAAGCCTGTAAAAATTACTGTATTTCTTTACAGTAATAGCGCCAACCTCATGCTGTCGGGTGAGACACATGAAACTCAGACTATTTTAGTAAATATCTTCTTGAAGCGGCCCTTTACAAAAAAAAAGATTGCAGTTTTGAAACTACAGTTACACTGCAAAATTACTGCAGTAAAAAAAACAAAAAAACTTGCACAGCCATTGATGTGGATTGGGACAACATTCCAAAGGCCACAATCAACAGTCTGATCAACTCTATGCGAAGGAGAAGTGTTGCGCTGCATGAGGCAAATGGTGTTTACACCAGATACTGACTGGTTTTCTGATCCACCCCCCTACCTTTTTTTTAAAGGTATCTGTGACCAACATATGCATATCTGTATTTCCCAGTCATGTGAAATCCATAGATTAGGGCCTAATTTATTTATTTCAATTGACTGATTTCCTTACATGAAGTGTAACTCAGTAAAATCTTTGAAATTGTTGCATGTTGCGTTTATATTTTTGTTCAGTGTATTCCAAGTAGGATAGCAACCTAAACACGAAATAACTTATATTGGTAGCCATCTAGATGTCACCGTGATATATTCTACTCAAAGCATCAATAGCTAAAACACTGAGACAGAGTGTCCTCCTTAGCTGTCACAGCCCTGTGTGATTCAGATCACCCGACTCTCAGCTGCATGACATAAAACAAATCAAATCAAATGTTATTTGTCACATGCGCCGAATACAACAGGTGTAGACCTTTCAGTGAAATGCTTACTGACAAGCCCTTAACCAACAATGCGGTTTTAACCTCTTAAGGATCGGACCCCTTTTTTTTCCAATTTTCGCCTAAAATGACATACCCAAATCTAACTGGCTGTAGTTCAGGACCTGAAGCAAGGATATGCAAATTCTTGATACCATTTGGAAGGAAACATTTTGAAGTTTGTGGAAATGTGAAATGAATGTAGGAGAATATAACACATTAGATCTGGTAAAAGATAATACAAACAAAAAAACATGCGTTTTCTATTTATTTTTTTGTTCCATCATCTTTGAAATGCAAGAGAAAGGCCACAATATAATATTGCAGTTTAGGCGCAGTTTAGATTCTGGCCACTAGATGTGTGTGCAAAGTTTCAGATTAATTCAGTGAAGCATTGCATTACTGGACTATTTTGTATCAAGTCTGCCCAAATGTGCCGAATTGGTCAATTGATACATTTTCAAGTACATAACATATAGAGAACATACAAAAATGATATGGTAATACAAAATGTAAGTTTACACACTCCCAGGAATGTCATACATGATGGATCATTAGCTTATACACTAACTTGAATATAAAAATTGATTTTATCAAACAAAACTATGCTACATTTTATCTCTGGGACCCTTAGGATGACAAATCAGAGCAAGATTACTGAATGTAAGTACATGATTTACCTTCAGAGGTGAATGTATCAAACCAGTTGCCGTGATAAGTTTTTTGTTGTTGCGCACTCTCCTCAAACAATAGCATGGTATTTTTTTCACTCTAATAGCTACTGTAAATGTGGACAGTGCTGTTAGATTAAAAATAATTTAAACTTTCTGCCCATATAAGATATGTCTATATCCTGGAAGGTTTACTGTTACTTACAACAGTCATACTAATCACATTAGCGCACGTTAGCTCAACCGTCCCGTATACGAGACACTGATCCCGTAGAGATTAAGAAAGAATACCAAAACAAATCACAAAAAAAGACAACATAAAATAATACGAAATAAAAGTAACAAATAATTAAAGAGCAACAGTAAAAATAACAATAGCGGGGCTATATACAGGGGGTACCGGTACCGAGTCAATGTGTGGGGGCACCAGTTAGTCGAGGTAATTGAGGTAATATGTACATGTAGGTAGAGATATTAAAGTGACTATGCATAGATAATAAACAGAGAGTAGTAGCAGCATAAAAGAGGGGGGGCAATGCAAATAGTCTGGGTAGCCATTTGATTAGATGTTCAGGAGTCTTATGGCTTGGGGGTAGAATCTGTTTAGAAGCCTCTTGGATCTAGACTTGGCGCTCCGGTACCACTTGCCGTGCGGTAGCAGAGAGAACAGTCTATGACTAGGGTGGCTGGAGTCTTTGACCATTTTTAGGGCCTTCCTCTGACACCGCCTGGTATAGAGGTCCTGGATGGCAGGAAGCTTGGCCCCAGTGATGTACTGGGCCATACGCACTACCCTCTGTAGTGCCTTGCGGTCGTAGGCCGAGCAGTTGCCATACCAGGCAGTGATGCAAACAGTCAGGATGCTCTCGATGGTGCAGCTGTATAATTTTTTGAGGATCTGAGGACCCATGCCGAATCTTTTCAGTCTCCTGAGGGGGAATAGGCTTTGTCGTGCCCTCTTCATGACTGTCTTGGCGTGTTTGGACCATGATAGTTTGTTGGTGATGTGGACACCAAGGAACTTGAAGCTCTCAACCTGCTCCACTACAGCCCTGTCGATGAGAATGGGGGCGTGCTCGGTCCTCTTCTTTTTCCTGTAGTCCACAATCATCTCCTTTGTCTTGATCACGTTGAGGGAGAGGTTGTTGTCCTGGCACCACATGGCCAGGTCTCTGACCCCTCCCTATATACTGTGTCGTTGTCGGTTATCAGGCCTACCACTGTTGGGTCATCTGTAAACTTAATGATGGTGTTGGAGTCGTGCCTGGCCATGCAGTCATGAGTGAACAGGGAGTACAGGAGGGGACTGAGCACGCACCCCTGAGGGGCCCCCGTGTTGAGGATCAGCGTGTTGGGTGTGTTGTTACCTACCCTTACCACCTGGGGGCGGCCTGTCAGGAAGTCCAGGATCCAGTTGCAGAGGGAGGTGTTTAGTCCCAGGGTCCTTAGCTTAGTGATGAGCTTTGACGGCACTATGGTGTTGAACGCTAAACTGTAGTCAATGAATAGCATTCTCACGTAGGTGTTCCTCTTGTCCAGGTGGGAAAGTTGCAAATTGGAGTGGGTCTAGGGTTTCTGGGATAATGATGTTGATGTGAGCCATGACCAGCCTTTCAAAGCACTTCATGGCTACAGATGTCAGTACTACGGGTCGGTAGTCATTTAGGCAGGTTACCTTAGTGTTCTTGCGCACAGGGACTATGGTGGTCTGCTTGAAACATGTTGGTATGACAGACTCAGACAGGGAGAGTTTAAAAATGTCAGTGAAGACACTTGACAGTTGGTCAGCACATGCTCGGAGTACACGTCCTGGTAATCCGTCTGGCCCTGCGGCCTTGTGAATGTTGACCTGTTTAAAGGTCTTACTCACATCGGCTACGGAGAGCATGATCACACAGTCGTCCGGAACAGTTGATGATCTCATGCATGTTTCAGTGTTACTTGCCTCGAAGCGAGCATAGAAGTAATTTAGCTCGTCTGGTATGCCCGTTTCACTGGGCAGCTCGTGGCTGTGCTTCCCTTTGTAGTCTGTAATAGTTTGCAAGCCCTGCCACATCCGACGAGCGTCGGATCCGGTGTAGTACGATTCGATCTTAGTCCTGTATTGACACTTTGCGTATTTGATGGTTCATCGGAAGGCATAGCAGGATTTCTTATAAGCTTCCGGGTTAGAGTCCCGCTCCTTGAAAGCGGCAGCTCTACCCTTTAGCTCAGTGCGGATGTTTCCTGTAATCCATTGCTTCTGGTTGGGGTATGTACGTACAGTCACTGTGGGGACGACGTCATCGATGCACTTATTGATGAAGCCAGTGACTTATGTGGTGTACTCCTCAATGCTATCTGAAGAATCCCGGAACATGTTCCAGTCTGTGCTAGCAAAACAGTCCTGTAGCTTAGCATCTGCATCATCTGACCACTTTTTTATTGACCGAGTCACTGGTGCTTCCTGCTTTAGTTTTTGCTTGTAAGCAGGAATCAGGAGGATAGAATTATGGTCAGATTTGCCAAATGGAGGGCGAGGGAGAGCTTTGTACGCGTCTCTGTGTGTGGAGTAAAGGTGGACTAGAGTTTTTTCCCTCTGGTTGCACATTTAACATAGTGGTAGAAATGAGGTAAAACAGATGTAAGTTTTCCTGCATTAAAGTCCCCGGCCACTAGGAGCGCCGACTCTGGATGAGCGTTTTCCTGTTTGCTTATGGCCTTATACAGCTCATTGAGTGCGATCTTAGTGCCAGCATCGGTTTGTGGTGGTAAATAGACAGCTACGAAGAATATAGATGAAAACTCTCTTGGTAGATAGTGTGGTCTACAGCTTATCATGAGATACTCTACCTCAGGTGAGCAAAACCTTCAGACTTCCTTAGATATCGTGCACCAGCTGTTGTTTACAAATATACATAGACCGCCACCCCTTGTCTTACCAGAGGCTGCCGTTCTATCCTGCCGATACAGTGTATAACCCGCCAGATGTATGTTATCCATGTCTTCGTTCAGCCACGACTCGGTGAAACATAAGATATTACAGTTTTTAATGTCCCGTTGGTAGGATATACGTGCTTGTAGTTCGTCCATTTTATTATCAAGCAATTGTAAGTTGGCCAATAGTATCGATGGCAAAGGTAGATTAGCCACTCATCGCCGGCTCCTTACCAGGCACCCCAATCTCCTTTAGCGATATCTCCTTTTCTTTCTACTGCGAATGACGGGGATGAGGGCCCTGTCGGGTGTCTGGAGCAAATCCCTCTCGTCCAGTTCAAGGTGAGTAATCGCTGTTCTGATGTCCAGAAGCTCTTTTCGGTCATAAGAGACAATGCGAAAAAACACACAAAATCGCACGGTTGGTTAAGAGTCCATAAAACGGCAGCATCGTTTTGCAGGCCAGGAGTGTCTGCATAGCCTCTCCCCGCTAACCATTTGTTCAATTGAAATTAGCTAAACATTACTAGTAATATACACATGTTTGGTGGCACAGAAAGAAAGGAAAATGTTGTGAGTCTGGTAAAATAATATGTGGTATTATGTAGGCTATAGCCATGTTGTATTAGTTATCTAGGGGTTGAAGTGTATCTAGTTGAAGTGTCGTCGTCGTCGGGTGAGGTTGTGTCTCTCTCTGGTGGGAGGTAAGCTTGGCTTATATGGCTTATATACATCGTTTAAGCTTTGTCGAGTAAAGCTTAAATTATGTATTTAGATTGTAGTTAGGTATTGTAGGTAGTTATCGTGGGTTGTTGTATGTAATTATTGTAGGTAAGTGTTGTATTTGGCTGAGCCCGGTGAAGCACGAAGCTAGCTAACCCACTACCTGGACTAGCTAGCAGGTAGCTACTGGTAACTATTAGCAACTGTGGATAATTGTTTCACGCCTGAGAGCACCTGTAATTACGCCAGCTAGCTGCCTACAATAATTACATACAATAATGCCTACCATTCAGCTGTTTTTCTAACCTCATTGTCTGAATCGTTAACGTTAGGTAGTAAGTAGCTACTGTGCTCGAAATGTAGCTAGCTTGTTGCTACCTGGATAGCTACTAAACAATAGCTGGAATGACCTAGCTAACAGACGCGAACTGGCCGAATCGATTCAGTGGCTAGCTTTGCACTTGGCTAGCTAACAGTAGCTGCTAGGGGTAAGTTATAACGTACATTTGTGTTTTGTTTTTACATACTAGTAGCTAGAGTCGTTCAAGGGAATTTGGGACATGGGTGACTAGTTAACGTTAGCTTGGCTCTCTCTGTGTGTTCGTGCCGTGGAAGGACGGGTTTCTTCGTTGGCAGAAAGCAATGGCTAGCTAGTATGCTAACTATTCTAGCTAACTAACTGGCTGAATAAGTTGACGACGGACTCGCTCAAGCTGTCGGGACTAACCCACAACGTTAGACACGGACACGAATTATCTGCTTGGCGTGTTGACACACTGGTGGTTTGTTGTGGCCGAGTATTGGTGCTAAACCGTATTGTTGGAGGCCGGCATGCTAGCTGGCTATGGCGTCATATGACTAGGTGCCCTGGACGGTTTTCACGGAAGAATACTGTACCAAATTAGCTAGCTGAATAAACTAAGTTAGTCTATTCCTAGAAAACATTGAACCGCTGTAGTTTACAACAATTATAGTTTCTGAGGTGGAAGTTGGGAGAGTTATATTTGGGTGTTTCAGTGAAACGTAAGTGAGGGAGGCCCCGCTCTCTCGCTTTCCCAGATGTTTAGTTCATTTCATTCCGATCTCCTTTGCATTATTGTAGCTATTTTCTGTAGCCTGTCAACTATAACTCTGTCTATCCTTGTTCTCTCCTCTCCGCACAGGCTATACAAACGCCTCACACCGCGTGGCTGCTGCCTCTCTAACCTGGTGGTCCCTGCATGCACCACACACCTGGAGTTCCAGGTCTCAGGCAGCCTCTGGAACTGCCGTTCTGCTGCCAACAAGGCTGACTTCATCCCAGCCTATGCTACCCTCCAGTCCCTCGACTTCCTGGCGCTGACGGAAACATGGATTACCACTGAAAACACTGCTACTCCTACTGCTCTCTCCTCGTCTGACCATGTGTTCTCGCATACCCCGAGAGCATCTGGTCAGTGGGATGGTGGCACAGGAATCCTCATCTCTCCCAAGTGGACATTCTCTCTTTTTCCCCTGACCCATCTGTCTATCTCCTCATTTGAATTCCATGCTGTCACAGTCACTAGCCCATTCAAGCTTAACATCCTTGTCATTTATCGCCCTCCAGGTTCCCTTGGAGAGTTCATCAATGAGCTTGGCGCCTTGATAAGTTCCTTTCCTGAGGATGGCTCACCCCTCACAGTTCTGGGTGACTTCAACCTCCCTACGTCTACCTTTGACTCATTTCTCTCTGCTTCCTTCTTTCCACTCCTCTCCTCTTTTGACCTCACCCTCTCACCGTCCCCCCCTACTCACAAGGCAGGCAATACGCTTGACCTCATCTTTACTAGATGCTGTTCTTCTACTAATCTCACTGCAACTCCCCTCCAAGTCTCCGACCACTACTTTGTATCCTTTTCTCTCTCACTCTCCTCCAACACTACTCACTCTGCCCCTACTCAGATGGTAATGCGCTGTCGCAACCTTCGCGCTCTCTCTCTCCCGCTACTCTCTCATCTTCCATCCTATCATCTCTTCCCTCTGCTCAATCCTTCTCCCTCCAATCTCCTGATTCTGCCTCCTCAACCCTCCTCTCCTCCCTTTCTGCATCCTTTGACTCTCTATGTCCCCTATCCTCCCGGCCGGCTCGGTCCTCCCCTCCTGCTCCATGGCTTGACGACTCATTGCAAGCTCATAGAACAGGGCTCCGGGCAGCCGAGCGGAAATGGAGGAAAACTAGACTCCCTGCGGACCTGGCATCTTTTCACTCCCTCCTCTCTACATTTTCTTCCTCTGTTTCTGCTGCTAAAGCCACTTTCTACCACTCTAAATTCCAAGCATCTGCCTCTAACCCTAGGAAGCTCTTTGCCACCTTCTCCTCCCTGCTGAACCCCCCTCCTCCCTCTCTGTGGATGACTTCATCAACCATTTTGAAAAGAAGGTTGACGACATCCGATCCTCGTTTGTTAAGTCAAATGACACTGCTGGTCCTGCTCACACTGCCCTACCCTATGCTTTGACTTCTTTCTCCCCTCTCTCTCCAGATGAAATCTTGCGACTTGTGACGGCCGGCCGCCCAACAACCTGCCCGCTTGACCCTATCCCCTCCTCTCTTCTCCAGACCATCTCCGGTGACCTTCTCCCTTACCTCACCTCGCTCATCAACTCATCCAAAACCACTGGCTATGTCCATTCCATCTTCAAGAGAGCGAGAGTTGCATCCCTTCTCAACCAATCAACCAAAACACTCGATCCCTCTGATGTCAACAACTACAGACCAGTATCCCTTCTTTCTTTTCTCTCCAAAACTCTTGAGTGTGCCGTCTTTAGCCAACTCTCTCGCTATCTCTCTCAGAATGACCTTCTTGATCCAAACCAGTCAGGTTTCAAGACTGGTCATTCAACTGAGACTGTTCTTCTCTGTGTCACGGAGGCTCTCTGCACTGCTAAAGCTAACTCTCTCTCCTCTGCTCTTGTCCTTCTAGACCTGTCTGCTGCCTTTGATACTGTGAACCATCAGATCCTCCTCTCCACCCTCTCCGAGTTGGGCATCTCCGGCGCGGCTGACTCTTGGATTGCGTCCTACCTGACTGGTCGCTCCTACCAAGTGGCGTGGCGAGAATCTGTCTCCGCACCACGTGCTCTCACCACTGGTGTCCCCCCAGGGCTCAGTTCTAGGCCCTCTCCTATTCTCGCTATACACCAAGTCACTTGGCTCTGTCATATCCTCACATGGCCTCTCCTATCATTGCTACGCAGACGACACACAACTAATCTTCTCCTTTCCCCCTTCTGATAACCAGGTGGCGAATCGCATCTCTGCATGTCTGGCAGACATATCAGTGTGGATGAAGGATCACCACCTCAAGCTGAACATCGGCAAGACGGAGCTGCTCTTCCTCCCGGGGAAGGACTGCCCGTTCCATGATCTCGCCATCATGGTTGACAACTCCGTTGTGTCTTCCTCCCAGAGTGCGAAGAGCCTTGGCGTGACCCTGGACAACACCCTGTCGTTCTCCGCTAACATCAAGGCGGTGACCCGATCCTGTAGGTTCATGCTCTACAATATTCGTACGACCCTGCCTTACACAGGAAGCGGCACAGGTCCTAATCCATGCACTTGTCATCTCCCGTCTGAATTACTGCAACTCGCTGTTGGCTGGGCTCCCTGCCTGTGCCATTAAACCCCTACAACTCATCCAGAATGCCGCAGCCCGTCTGGTGTTCAACCTTCCCAAGTTCTCTCACGTCACCCCGCTCCTCCGCACACTCCACTGGCTTCCAGTTGAAGCTTGCATCTGCTACAAGACCATGGTGCTTGCCTACGGAGCTGTGAGGGGAACTGCACCTCCGTACCTTCAGGCTCTGATCAGTCCCTACACCCAAACGAGGGCACTGCGTTCATCCACCTCTGGCCTGCTGGCCCCCCTACCTCTGCGGAAGCACAGTTCCCGCTCAGCCCAGTCAAAGCTATTCACTGCTCTGGCACTCCAATGGTGGAACAAGCTCCCCCACGACACCAGGACAGCGGAGTCACTCACCACCTCCGGAGACACTTGAAACCCCACCTCTTTAAGGAATACCTGGGATAGGATAAAGTAATCCTTCTACCCCCCCTTACCCCACCCCAAAGAAAGAAAAAAAAAACATATTGTAAAGTGGTTATCCCACTGGCTATAAGGTGAATGCACCAATTTGTAAGTCGCTCTGGATAAGAGCGCCTGCTAAATGACGTAAATGTAAATGCAAATGTTGTATTAGTTATCTAGGGGTTGAAGTGTATCTAGCTGTGTTGTATTAGTTATATAGGGGTTGTAGTATAGTATGTGTATCTAGATGTCTTATTTGTATTTGTTCAATGCCTCAATTGATTTCATAAACTATATTGGATATATGGCTGTACAGATTCCTGGTTCAACTCAATCCAAGATGATGAACCCTGAAGATGGGACAGTGAATGCCAAGGTGGCCAAGAGGAAGCCAGCTGTTCTCAACCCCTACACACTCTAGAATACCCCTACACACTCTAGAATACCCCTACACACTCTAGAATACCCCTACACACTCTAGAATACCCCTACACACTCTAGAATACCCCAACACACTCTAGAATGGCACTGGAATGTATAGCAGTCGTTTTACGGGCTCCTGACCAATTCTGCTATTTTGTGGGGGAACGTACTGCCCCCTGTCCTTCTCCACCATGATGGGGAACGTACTGCCCCCCTGTCCTGCTCCACCATAATGGGGGAATGTACTGCCCCCTCCTGCTCCACCATAATGGGGGAATGTACTGTCCCCTGTCCTGCTCCACCATAATGGGGGAACGTACTGCCCCCTGTCCTGCTCCACCATAATGGGGGAACGTACTGCCCCCCTGTCCTGCTCCACCATAATGGGGGAATGTACTGCCCCCTGTCCTGCTCCACCATAATGAGGGAACGTATTGCCCCCTGTCCTGCTCCACCATAATGGGGGAACGTACTGCCCCCTGTCCTGCTCCACCATAATGGGGGAACGTACTGCCCCCTGTCCTTCTCCACCATAATGGGGGAACGTACTGCCCCCTGTCCTTCTCCACCATAATGCGGGAACGTACTGCCCCCTGTCCTTCTCCACCTCCACCATAATATAACCCTGCTTCAAATGTAACTTTTGACATTCTATGGCAAACAGATCTTCTGAAAAGACAAAACACTTTGAAAGACTCACACATGGGGATATAAATGATTATTATTGAAAACATACTCCAGCTAAGTATCTTAGATGAATATGAAAATGCTTTAATCTGCATCAGAAATAAAGGCAGAAATAACATCGAAAGAAAGGTTATCCTCTCTCCTTTCTCTCTCTCTCTCTCTCTCTCCCGTTGCTCTTTGCCTGCATCACAAATGGCACCCTATTCCCTACATAGAGTCCTATGGTCCTGGTCTGAAGTAGTGCACTACATAGAGGATAGGGTGCCATTTGGGACGCAGCCTCTGTCATCTCAACACCCTGCTGAGAACACTACTGCTCTTTTCTCTACTATTCTTTTCTGTCTGGCTTCTCTCTCTCTCTCTCTCTCTGACTCTCTCTCTCTCTCTCGCTGTCTCTCTCTCTCTCTCTCGCTGTCTCTCTCGCTGTCTCTCTCGCTGTCTCTCTCTGTCTCTCTGTTGCTCTGTCTCTCTGTCTCTCTCTCTCTCTCATAATAATGATAAAATATATATTTGTCTAATTATGCAAATACGTTTTGATCAAAATAATAAAGTGTCTGTCCTATATCTGAGCGATATAACAAAGTGTAGGAACATTTACATATTTTACAGTGGAATTACCTGTAAACCTTTGATGTGGAAAGGCCCTATTCACTTCTATTAATTTTTCGCAGCCCATGCAAACAAACAGACATCTCTAGCTTAAAGGACCCCTTCAGAGGAAGTTGATCTCTAGCTTAAATGACCCCTCCAGAGGAAGTTGATCTCTAGCTTAAATGACCCCTCCAGAGGAAGTTGATCTCTAGCTTAAATGACCCCTCCAGAGGAAGTTGATCTCTAGCTTAAAGGACCCCTCCAGAGGAAGTTGATCTCTAGCTTAAATGACCCCTCCAGAGGAAGTTGATCTCTAGCTTAAATGACCCCTCCAGAGGAAGTTGATCTCTAGCTTAAATGACCCCTCCAGAGGAAGTTGATCTCTAGCTTAAATGACCCCCTCCAGAGGAAGTTGATCTCTAGCTTAAATGACCCCTCCAGAGGAAGTTGATCTCTAGCTTAAATGACCCCTCCAGAGGAAGTTGATCTCTAGCTTAAATGACCCCTCCAGAGGAAGTTGATCTCTAGCTTAAAGGACCCCTCCAGAGGAAGTTGATCTCTAGCTTAAAGGACCCCTCCAGAGGACGTTGATCTCTAGCTTAAAGGACCCCTCCCAGGAATTTTCCATCACTATTTTGACTTAATTCCTGTCCTAGAATGGATATGCTGGTTTAATTCCACCATTCAAACACCTGACGTACAGCACCTTATAAATATTGATTAATCGGGCGTGCACATCTCTACCTTCCTCCATGTGCACAGCCTATACGGTCTCTGGCAACGCCCACACTAATCGCTACGGAGCACAGCACAGCTAACTAGCACAAGGTTGAGGACCATCCACTCTCCTCCTCCCTCTTCTGCAACAGAATTGAATGATCAAGGATGAATACAGAGTTTTATCGGTAATACTGGAGTTTTAGCGGTGTAGCTAAAGGCCAGCTAACCTACTCCCCGGGCCAATAGAGCTAGCTAGCTAGCCAGGTATCTACCGGTAACTACAGTTGAAGTCGGAAGTTTACATACACTTAGGTTGGAGTCATTAAAACTCGTTTTTTCAACCACTCAACACATTTCTTGTTAACAAACTATGGTTTTGGCAAGTCGGTTAGGACATCTACTTTGTGCATGACACAAGTAATTTTTCCAACAATTGTTTACAGACAGATTATTTCACTTATAATTCACTGTATCGCAATTCCAGTGGGTCAGAAGTTTACATACACTAAGTTGACTGTGCCTTTAAACAGCTTGGAAAATTCCAGAAAATGATGTCATGGCTTTAGAAGCTTCTGATAGGTTAATTGACATAATTTGAGTCAATTGGAGGTGTACCTGTGGATGTATTTCAAGGCCAACCTTCAAACTCAGTGCCTCTTTGTTTGACATCAAGGGAAAATCAAAATAAATCAGCCATTGTAGACCTCCACAAGTCTGGTTCATCCTTGGGAGTAATTTCCAAACGCCTGAAGGTACCACGTTCATCTGTACTAACAATAGTCCGCAAGTATATACACCATGGGACCACGCAGCCGTCATACCGCTCAGGAAGGAGACACGTTCTGTCTCCTAGAGATGAACGTACTTTGGTGCGAAAAGTGCAAATCAATCCCAGAACAACAGCAAAGGACCTTGTGAAGATGCTGGAGGAAATAGGTACAAATGCATCTATATCCACAGTAAAAGGAGTCCTATATTGACATAACCTGAAAGGCCGCTCAGCAAGGAAGAAGCCACTGCTCCAAAACCGCCATAAAAAGCCAGACTACGGTTTGCAACTGCACATGAGGACAAAGATCGTACTTTTTGGATAAATGTCCTCTGGTCTGATGAAACAAAAATAGAACTGTTTGGCCATAATGACCATCGTTATGTTTGGAGGAAAAAGGGGGGCCTTGCAAGCTGAAGAACACCATCCCAACCGTGAAGCACGGGGGTGGCAGCATCATGCTGTGGGAGTGCTTTGCTGCAGGAGGGACTGGTGCACTTCACAAAATAGATGGCATCATGAGGAAGGAAAATTATGTGGATATATTGAAGCAACATCTCAAGACATCAGTCAGGAAGTTAAAGCTTGGTCGTAAATGGGTCTTCCTAATGGACAATGACCCCAAGCATACTTCCAAAGTTGTGGCAAAATGGCTTAAGGACAACAAAGTCAAGGTATTGGAGTGGCATCACAAAGCCCTGACCTCAATCCTATAGAACATTTGTGGGCAGAACTGAAAAACTGTGTGCGAGCAAGGAGGCCTACAAACCTGACTCAGTTACACCAGCTCTGTCAGGAGGAATGGGCCTAAATTCACCCAACTTATTGTGGAAAGCTTGTGGAAGTCTACCCGAAACGTTTGACCCAAGTTAAACAATTTAAAGGCAATGCTACCAAATACTAATTGAGTGTAACTTCTGACCCACTGGGAATGTGATGAAATAAATAAAAGCTGAAATAAATAATTCTCTCTACTATTATTCTGACATTTCACATTCTTAAAATAAAGAGGTGATCCTAACTGACCTAAGACAGGGAATCTTTACTGGATTAAATGTCAGGAATTGTGAAAAACTGAGTTTAAATGTATTTGGCTAAGGTGTATCTTCCAACTTCAACTCTATTAGCAACTGTGGATAATTGTTTCCAGTGTTGTTTAAAGCATAACAGTACCTGTAACTATACTAGCTAGCTACCATTCAGCTGTTTTTCTGGTAACCTCATTATCTAAAGAGTAAAAGGTTAGGTACTTGAAATGTAGCTAGCTTGTTAAACAACAGCTGGAAACCACCTAACATTAGCCGTAATGTTTACAGGTATCCACACTATCTGGCTACTAGACGAACAATACAACAGTTGGACCTAAAGCTTTCTGTCGGGAGCTTGGGAAAACAACAATTGGCTGAATATATCAGTGAAGGAAAAAAGCTAGAATGTGTAACATTAAAGGGGGAATCTCACCCTGGGAAATCTCAGCCTGGGG